>NC_083588.1:11994611-12147111 GCF_027579695.1 Neoarius graeffei
ATTATCTGTAGTATGCTCTGCAATTTAACACCATTTAAACTTAGAAAGAAAGAAAGAAAGAAAGAAAGAAAGAACATCCCCTGGTCAATAAATCATGCAAAAGCCATGACTTCAAAGAACCTAGACGAAATAATTTGTTGTTTTAAGTCTGGAAGATTCAAATTTCTTCTTTAAAATTTAAACACATTTGTTGAAGTTCAGTCAGGGAGTTGTTATTATTATTATTATTATTATTATTATTATTATTATTATTATTATTGTTGTTATTTCTTCAATTAAAAAATAAGTTTAAATTTTTTTCAAAGTTTCAAGATAAAATTTCACAAGGATTTAAATAAGTAAAAAAAACAGATTAATAAATAAATCGCATGTTATATCTCTATAAAAATATAAATAGATCTGGCCATAAAATATATAATAATAATAATAATAATAATGCAAAGATTTTCTCTTGCATTAATATTGGACCTTTTTTTAAATTAAATTAAATTAAATTTTTTAAAATTCTTCAGTATCTGGTATATTGTCCGTGCAACACATTTCCCCCTAAATGCTTGACAAGTGTTTGAACTTAACTGAAGAACCCTGCTGTTTTCAATGCCAAGTTAAACTTTATGAACCTATGATTTTTTTAATGTTGCATTCACAGGGAAATCTGTCTGATCACACGGTTTGTCAGTTAATTCCATGGTCACAGAAGCACTGTTCTGTGATCTGGTCATGGACGACATTGCTGTCATCATGTGACGAGATCAAATTAGGGGGAAAAAATCAAATCAAATCAAATGAGGCGAAATAATCACTAATCCGAATTGCACATTTTTGAAAAGACGCGTCATCACATGACATTACATCACATCACATTACTACGTTATTCTTTATACACGACTGTGCAAAAGTCATTGCGCCTTTTTTTTAGTAGAAACGTGTGTTAGAGGTTTTTATTTTATGACTTCTACATGATCGAGTCAGTCCAAAAAGATTTTCCAAATATTAGTTTTACAGCACAAAATTTAATGTTACAGGGGGGAAAGTGTTTTGAATGTCAGGAAAGAAAGTAGCATATTATTATAATCTAAGGAGAGCACTTTTCACTCTCTTTCTCTCACTCACACACACACACACACACACACACACACACACACACACGAAGACTGCTGCAAAAACAAGTCGCAATGTGACAAAGTCTGTCAAAGAAGAACTGTATCTGCTTCTGCAAGATGCTCAGTAAAAATGACCAGCTCCAGTAATTTCCTTATAAAACTCCATAAATTGTCCTCGACACTGTTTTTTTTTTTTTTTAAGCAAAGTGTCTTCAGAGCAAACATTGGCTTGCTTCACTGTTGGTTTGCTCCTCTTATAGTGCTTTTAAATCTAGAAATATTACATTTCATCCTTTCTAAAGCTATCTTTGCTCTCCAGCATTATTTCGCCTGTCTTTAAGACTTTTACTCGACTGGAATAGAACATTGGCGGCTCGATCATAGTCGGGTAATTCATCATTTCTGGCGCGTGCGCGTGCACAATAATAAATGACCAGGTCAGGCACTGCACTCCGGCGCACAGCGTTTTCAGAGAAATCGGACGTTTCGGACTCAGCTGTGCAAGCTGCAGCAGGGCGAACCACTGGATATTTCTATGCGTTTAAATATAAAGGACTAAAAAAACGACAAAAGGCGACAGGAAGGGATCCTCACTGGACTTATTATTATTATTATTATTATTATGAAGCAATAGGCCTTTATTTACTTGTTTAATCAGTGTGTATATTTTTATTCATAAGATACGGTTGGACTATAATTTCTGCCAAGCTGTTGTGACGTTTCATGGCTTAATCTGTAAAATATGTACAGATGTTGCGTAAAACACCGCTGTCGTGTATTTAAATGTGAATAAATTATGTATCGAGGTTGGATTTGGAGCCCGCAGAATGATTATGGACAAGTTTGTACATTCACTAAATCTGTCCATGCACGAGCATATGATAGATAGATAGATAGATAGATAGATAGATAGATAGATAGATAGATAGATCATGCTATTTACTACTCTGTCGTGCACGCGCACATTACATCTTATGTACAGCTCCACTAACCGGTCCTTTAGATGCTACTTGCCCTCATTTTAACTTTTCTGCTGTGCTGGAAATAACATTCCAGCTGTTTTTGCCTCGAGCTCGGGTTTGAGTATGCAAATGAGCGCGTGGCAGATGTTTTTTGTTTTTTTTTTCCATCCGGGTACTGGCTTACGTACTATTTCGCCGTATACTCTTGAGCAGGCCTGCTGAGAGTGCGCATGGCGTTTTAGGGCGTTTTGATGATTTGACACGTGAACCAATCAGCACTGGGCTCCACTGCCGCCCTGACCAATAGGACAGAGAGAGAGTTTTAGGTGGCTCTGTGACGTCATTCACAGGTGAAAGTGGGGACGGTCTGAGCGTTGTGTGTTTATGTGTGGGGGTGTGTACGGCGCGCGTGTGCGCGTCTCTCTCTCTCTCTCGGACGCAGGAGCGCGCGGTAGCGACGTGGACCGAAATGAAAGTCGCGCGCCACCGCGGATCGTGGAATCATGTTGGACAAGAAGGGCGCGTGAAGAGCGGATGAGTGCACGAGCCCAAAACGAATTGGTCTTACTTTTCCATTTGACCTCAAGTCTATTCTTGTAGGCTTATTATTTGTTGTTTTTGTTGTTGTTGTTGTTTTTTGCGCGTGATGGCTGTGCGGAGCAGCTCGTTGATGCCTTTCTCCATTCAGGCCATTTTAAACAGAAAAGGGGAGGAAGAAGAGGAAGAAGAAGAAGAAAAAGACGAAGAAGGAAGGCGCCGTCTGAAAGAGCTGGACATGTGTTTTTCGAAAAGCGCGTGCTGGAAAATATTCGGAGGAACGCACGAGGAGGAAGAGGAGGAGGAGGACGAGGAGGACGAGGACGCCCGTGAGGACCGGGACAGGGGGAAGAGGGAGAGGGGAAAAGAAATGGAGAGAGCGCGCGTGGCGGCGAGCCACCACAAGAGTTACGACTCCGACTCTGGGCTCAGCGAGGACCACCATCACGACCACCACCACCGTCTCCACGACGAGCGCGAGACGAAAAGCATCTCAAGGCGCGAGGCGCGGGACGGCTGTGACTCGCGCGCCCTGGACGAAAGCTTTCAGGACGAGACAGACCGAGAGTCCACGGCTGCCGAGCACGCGCGAGAACTGAGCGACTGCGAGCTCTTAGCCAGCGTGTCCGGTAAGTGCACGAGGCCACGTTTTCACTGGGGCTGCTTTAATTTTTTTTTTTTTGGGGGGGGAACATTAACTCCCATTAAAAATCTAGAAATCCGTCCCGACAGTCACATCAAAGAGTTCATAAGTATTTTTGCAACAAAATAGTTTAAAACCATCTCGAAATGTCTCGGTGTCTGCAACAGTGCGCGCGCTTTATCAATGTTTCTTTACTTTTCGATTCTTTTTTTTCTCTCCCCCCCCCCCCCCACCCAAATCAGTAGCGCGCGCACCGATTTGTTGTTTTCATCCGATGCAAGATAAACACCGTGTTTATTTAAATGCAAAAGAAAAGCACTGAATTAATCCATTTATTCCTTCCGACTTGAAATATAAACATCAGTGAAATTCAGAGATCAGTGTTTGAAAATGAAAGAACATCATTAGGCTCAGAGAGAGAGAGAGAGAGTTTAAGATGTTTTCTATGTCTGGTTCAAATCTAGGTGTAAAATTATTGTTGAAATTGAAAGATTTTGTACAATGCTTCCTGGAAAATCTTCCTCAGGGTGTTTCAGGAGTGGAACCTTTTCAAAGTGGCTCCAGGAACGTTGGGGCTGCAGTGATCTAAACACGAACGGTTCTGGGTTCAAGTCAGAAAAAGGTTCCTTGTGAAAGTGGGTTAGTTTTATGCCGAAGGTGCACAAGAGGGGAGTGAGATCACATGAGGTTTAAAATGCAGTTCCAGGATTGAAGGTGATTATTTATGCTTTTTTTCCCCCCCTCTTTTGTGCAGACTGTAATAACGCGGAGGAGAAGGTCTCGGAGCAGCCCGGAGGAAAGCAGCGGAAGAAACGCTCTCGCGCAGCTTTCTCTCACGCGCAGGTGTTCGAGCTCGAGCGCCGCTTCAGCCACCAGCGCTACCTGAGCGGACCGGAGCGCGCGGACCTGGCGGCGTCGCTGAAGCTCACGGAGACGCAGGTGAAGATCTGGTTCCAGAACCGCCGCTACAAGACCAAGAGGCGCCAGATGGCCGCGAGCAGCGCCGCGTCCGCCGCCGCCGCCGCCGCTGCCGACCTCCTCCTGCCCGCCGCCAAGCGCGTGGCCGTGAAAGTGCTCGTGCGCGACGACCGCAGGCAGTACTCTCCCGGGGAGCTGCTGCTCCTGCGCCCTCCGCCGCTCCTCGCGCTCCAGCCGCCATCTTCTTCCTCATCTTCCTCTTCCTCTCCTTCATCATACTGTTACTACTATCACCCGCACGCGTACTGTGCACCCGCCTGGACCCTGTCCGCGTGCACTGGGAACCAGTGATGCAGTGGGGAAAAAGAGAGAAGTGTTTTGTTTGTATGTTTGTCTCTTTGTTTGTTTGTTTTGTTTGTTTGTTTGTTTGTTTGGATTTTAATCTCCGAACAAATCCAAAAAAGGAGGGAGAAACGATAAAGACATTGCGTTCAACTGTTTTAAGCTGAAACAAACCTAAAGACTAATGACATCACTTTATTTTATTATTAATGTGATACTTTTTGGTATTATTATTATTGTTATTTGTATTTTTCCCCCCTGAATGTATATAGGAAGTTACACGTTTCCGTTCATGTCACTTGCACACAGGGAAAGACAGATGTGTAAGTGAATAAGTGAAAACGGTAGGACTCCAGCACTTCCGGTTTATAATCTAATTCCTGCGCAAACAAAAACACCAGAGTGCGTGTGTGGTCACATGCGCAGACTTTAGTATTAGTGTTCAACCTTGTTGCTGTTTACAGAAGAAGAAGAAAAAAAGACAGCGAACATTAAAGCACACATATAAAGCTGTGTGTGTGTGTGTGTGTGTGTGTTTTGTACACTTGGTCATTGTTTGAGCAGAAAGGTTTATTCTATTAAAGGCGTTTTAAGTGACAGTTCAGATCTTGGGTGTCGTTACATTTGTGTTTAAGTGCACTTGGTTCATGTGAAAACAGGCGAAGGAATTCGGTAGAATGAACGTTAACGACTTGATTAAACGCTTTTACGTTTTCATGAGACTGAAGTTACCTTGTAAAAAAAAATCACCACGTGTAATCAATAGCTGAGAGAGGTCTTGAGTTGCACTTGGTGTCTTGGAATAGGGTTTGTAGCCTTTTTAGGCTGTATAATAATAATAATAATAATAATAAATTCCAGGTATTTAGCAGACGTTCTTATCCAGAGCGACGTGTAACAGGACCCTGACAGACCCACAGCAGAAGGCAGTCTGGGGAGCAGTTGGGGCTGAGGTGTTTTGCTCAAGGCACTTCAGCCATTCCTGCTGGTCCAGGGAATCGAACCGACAACATTTTGGTCTCAAAGATGCTTCTCGAACCTTTGGGCCATGGCTTCCCCTTGGCTGATAATAACAATATAATATATATATATTTTTAAATAATAATAATATGTAGGCTATTCAAGCCCTTTAAACCTACTCAACTTTGTCTGACTGAAGCATTAATGCCAAATTAAACATTTTAAAGAATAAATAAATCGAGTTTAATTTGTGCATTGCTCCCCATATGTATGTGTTGTGAGTCTATATCATTGTATCAGGCTTTGAGAGTTAGAAAGTGTGTGTGTGTGTGTGTGTGATGAATGCTCCATCACAAGGCCCATGCGTTTTTTTTTTTTTTTATGTTTTATGGCCCTGCATGTGCGTCCTGCACATCCCTGTGAAAGTGTTGTTAAGGTGATTTAAAGTCCCCGTCCTGCTTTACTCGGTGATTTAATGCGAGCCTGCACGCGCCGATGAGCTCCACGAGTCGGAATGGAAAGAAGCCCACGCAGCACCGGATGAGTTTAATCAGGCTTAAAGACTGATCGTCTTTTCAAACCAAACGATTTTCTCACTTCTCTGCATTGATGCCGGGATGCTCGGAAATTGTTTGATGGCTGAACACATGGTTATTCTTTAATTTATGAAGTCTTTCACTATATGATGGCGTTGAGCACTGAGGGGTTTGTTTTTTGATCGAGAGATTGATGTTTAGTCACAGTAATATTTTAAATCACGTGTTTTTTTTTAAATACACAAATGAGTACTTAAATCCTAAGTGTTATTTTTATTTTTTGTACAGAACGCGAGATTACAAATTAACCTACATTGCACCAAATAATAATAATAATAATAATAATAATAATATCGCAATTTATACCAAAAAAATCCAGTTTAAATCTGACAAAAAGTATTATTATTATGATGATTACTACTACCATGGAATGCGCATGCTCCTCCAAGGCGCGTGCTTCTCAAACCTGCACAACAAAACACAGTTACCTTCATTAACTACTTCTTCTTCTTCTAATTATTATTATTATTATTATTATTATTATTATTATTATTATTATTATTATAAAAAATGCGCATTTACATGGTTTAGGTAACACTTTTTTTGTGGTCCAGTTTACATTGCAGAAAATTTTGGCTGTCTGAAATAATTTCTTCAGACACTCATTTGTCATCTGGATAGTTTCGGGAGTCTATTAATATCTTTCAGGCAACGTTCAAGGCATTTCTTAAACAGTAAATCGCAGTTTATGTTTATTCTTTTTTGTTATTTGTTTGTTTTATTTTTAGGCAGTCAGAGAGAGAGAGAGAGAAGTGAACTGGAAATGTTAACATTTCTACGTCGATTCACTGTCGCGTTTTTAACGTGTAGTAATTGTGATGTTGTTGTTGTTATTGTTGTTGTTGTGTCCCTCTGGAGCAGAGCAATCCCATAATTCTCTGCGGCGCGCGAGAGCTTTGTTGAGTCTGACGCCGTGTTGAAGAAGAGGCGCTCTGACTGAAAAGTTGAACAGTTTCACCTCATATTTTCTTCATGTAGCTCAATAATTAACAGTAATATTGTTGTTTTTGCCTTAAAACCGTATTATTTACGAATTAATTGAGTAATTTCTCGTCAGTATTTGTGTCAGGCACTGAGCGCGAGGCCTCTCACTCGACATACACAGGCCTCTCTGTGGAAATCACTTTGTTTGGTTTGGTAAGAATCAATAAATATTGTATTTTATTTACGTATTATCAAATAAATGTGACGACAAAGCCGACCGGATCCGTTTAAAATCCTGGAAATGTGTTTTAAATGCGTTTCGAATACGTTTTTATCCGTTCATCTCCATTAGAGCTGTTTGTTAGCTATTAGCTAGCTGCTTCATTTGCTGAGTCATTGTTTTTCCTCTATGTTTCAGACAGAAATGTGAAACAAAATAATTAGCTAAAGAGTATAAACATCTACAACTGATATAGTCACTCAGTCTTAACAGATTTCTCTCAGTTCCGGAGACCTTTTTTAGTTTTTAGCTTATTTATGAGTCTACTATCATGTTTGTGTGTGTGTTAGTACAGAATAGCATCATCAGACTTCACATCATAATGACAGTGTTTTAGCCTGTTTTCACAGAACTGAGTCATTTGATCCTCATGTTGTTCAGAGAGTGCTGCTTGGGTTACTGTTCCTGAATGAACATGACCGTTTTCTACGTCCATTTACACACTGAAAAAATTGTGCCAAACTGGAGCGCGCAAGCTAAATACCTTTGATTTTTGCCAAGGGTACTGTCAAAGGTACATGTTGTACCTTCAGGATGTATTTTTCACCTGGAAACCTGGATTTTAAGGTCTAGTATACCTTGAATTGGCCATAATTGCCTGTTTCTTTAAAGATTAAAAAGTGTACTTTCAGGGAAACATAGCCCCTGAAATGTAGCGTTGAAGGAAGGTGACAAGGAATAGGATAGTTTAGTACCCTTTAATTTCGAGTGTAAAGAGCGATGAATTCATCTCTCGACACATCGCTGTATTTAGTTACTCAGACACTACTGTATTATCGACATGTTAATTTAACTCTGCAGTGCTAGCCTACACAGTTATAGCTGACCAAAAGTTCCAGGATGTTTCTTCTCAAAGAGTTTTGCCACAAATACTCCGAGAGCACCTCAGACGATGACTAATTTAGCACACAGAAAGATGAAACTCCTCCCAGTATCACCTCAAGGGATTTTACTCCACCACATTGAACTAGCCTACAATTGTGGCTCAAGTAACCAAGACCTCTCAGAAAACAATTGAAACCGCCAAAGTTAACAAGCAGTTGTAATAATAGCCATTATGGCAATTTGAGTCATGGCATATCATGGCTTCTGCTTGAAAATGGGAATCAGTTATAGCCAGAAGAATCTGTCGTGAGCTCTGTGCTCAATCCCAAGTCATTTGTGATTGAAGCTCTCAGCTGTGTTAATTGGTACACAATACAGATTAAGCGATACTTGAATCGGCTTCGACACCTTCCCTTTTTAGCAAACTGTACGACGAATATGACTTCTTTCTCCTCATACTCTTTGTGTATCATGGAATGAAATAATAGCTGAGACACAAATTATGGACTTTACTTCCTGTTGTGTTATATGTCCAGGACATCGTCATTCGAATTCCTTTTTCCTCATAACTGCACTACACATGGTACAAACTGAACACTTTAGTACCCGATTTCAAGCATGATGTCTAACTGAGAGGCATTTTGGTTTGAACTCCAGGCATTATGTCGTGTGTGTGTATGCCTTTCCTCCAAACTTCACAGTGCACCATGAATCTAGGTTTTTTGAGTTCTGTTCACTCCTCTGTCTTTCGCCATTCTTTTCACGATCTGTCTTGTATACACCCTGAGTATTGCACTCTTTTTATTTTACTTAGTTCGAGCGGGAGGTATTTGGTGCATAAGAGCCCCATGATACGTGTAAAATAAATGGCCTTTAGACTTTATATCATGCACTATGGCCCGCATGTCAGACAGGCACCATTTGGATTCAACACCTTATTCCTGACATGTGAAATAATGCCTTCTATACATCCATTTCTTAAAAAAAAGGCTTAAATTGAGAGTGGTTAAGGGTTCGAGACATTCACTGCCCCATGACAGGTTAATGTGCTGCATCTTGTCTCACTGCCCCGGATACATTTTTTTTTTCCCAAAATTTTTCAACTTTAGGTGTCCAGTAGCAAGCCTTTTAGGATTTGGCTTCCTGATATATATGCCTTACTTGGCATATGGAAAAATATATACACTATAGTGCACTATGTCTGCAACAGGAAGTCATTTAGAATTCAGGACAAAATAACTCTACACAGGATCTGTGTGTGTGTGTGTGTTTCCTGAAATGTAGACACCCATATAGGTTTGTAGGACACAGTGCAAAACCTTTCTACTTGAATGAGATTCTTGTTCTTTATTATCAACTGACAAGAGAGCACATAGTTTTTTTATGTTTTCTCATAAATCTGTAGAAGTGAGAGCGCTTGAAATGACGCTGTATTGCACGTGGAGGTGCAGTGAAGGCCTGGCTCCTTTCCCCCTTTAGATTCATCCCCTATAAATAAGTACCCCGATGGTTAAACATTCCGGGAAAACACGCAGAAATGACCGAGAGGGGGGAAAAAAACCTCGAACGAGGCCTAAAGCTTCTATTGAGTGTGTTTGAGAGAGAGGGAGAGCTCAGTCGTGTCTGGAAATGATTCGCAGATGGAACTTCAGTTTTTGCCACTCAGAATGGTATTGACATTGAGATTATGCGAGATCTACACACACACACACACACCCCTCTCTTTCTTCCACTCAGTTTCAATTAGATTAAATGAAAATAAATTCAACTGGCACGACAAAAGAAAAAAAATAATGATATATGGTTTAAAGAGAAAAAAGGAAGAGGAAATATTTTTTTAAGCAAAGGAACAAAATAAATAAATATATTATCTCTCTCTTTCACACACACACACACACACACACACACACGAGATTTTCTTTTTTAGGGATTATAGTGTAGTAATAAACTGCACGTGCGTATAGGCAAGCTGCCCTGTCACTACCACACACACACACACACACACTGCTGCAATATACTTTCCGTATCAAGTAATAATAATAATAATAATGATATAAGGCTGATGGAGACTTGTGCGTTCGGAGCTGACATGACCAATGCCGTGGTAATTTCCCCTCAGGTTTATCAGGCATTATGTCTCCCTTGTGCTCTGTATATTTATGCAGACATTGGAGACGTCAAAGGCAATTTGTGCGCACACGCTAATAGAGGCGGCCTGACGGCGTAATGGCGCTTAATCAGAGCGATCATGTCGGCCCGCGCGAGCCCGTTGTTGTGCCAGATCAGGTTTCCCGTAATGTAATGTAATGGCGGCGAAATTGGCGTTTTTCCTCGCTCTCTCTCTAATCCCCCGCGCGCCTCCGCACCTGCGAGCCATTCCTCCTCTCATTTCATCTCCTCTCATTTCATCTCATCTCATCTCATCTCATCTTCTCTCATATCTCAGCGACATCATTCAATTACACCCTTGACAAAAAAACAAAACACGGGCCGTGATTTATTCCCAATAAGTGCAGGTAAGAGAGATCCTATAAACATCACATCATATTAGATATAGACTATTCATTCTCGCTCATATTTTCATAATGCTCAAAAACTTATTTGGGTTTATGATGATGATGATTATGATTATTTTCTTGATTTTAAATATATTTATGTTAAAATCTATAGTGACAATTGTAATGTCCAATCTGTAGCTCAGGGAGCTGTTTATTATTATTATTATTATTATTATTATTATTATTATTATTATTACATTTCTCTTCCATTTTGTTGAGGAGATTTAATTTCGAGAGTAAAAAAGAGCTCGTGACTGTGTGACGTGTCCACCGGATAGAACAGAACGCACGCGCGCGGACACCTGTTTGATTTTCCCTCGAGCTGCTCGCGCAGGGACATGCGCGTCACATTCCACCCTGATCAGGCACGCGCTTGTTTTACTGAACAAACCGACGCGTTAATAATAATAATAATAATAATAATAATGTGTTTACGTGAAATAGGCCTATTAGACTATTGCCGTGTTTATTTGTGAATTTCTTTTTTTTAAATGCTCATCTTTTGAATTTGTAGCACGTGCTTCAAAGAGAAAAGTCCTTAATTAACGCTTGATAAAATAAATTTACCGAAATTAAATTTCCAAAAGGAAAAAAAAAAGTCGTGCTTGTAACCAGCCAAAATGGACAAGTTACATATTTTTATGGCAAATGTAGCCCAAGATGTAAAATGACGTTTTGTTTTGATCCATTTTATACTGTCACCGATTTTATTGCAGTTTTGTAATGCTCATCATCAAACCCAGACTGCTCCTGTTCACTTCAGTCATTCAGAGGCAGATTTGCAAGTTTCAGATCATTCAATTATTTCATTAATACAAACATTTTCTAATTTTCTTTCATCTCTTACATATCAAACTCATCCGTCACTCGTGATGTCATACTTCTTTCTGTTTATCCCTTTATTTAATTTCTTCTTCTTCTTGGTATTTTTACTCTTCTGATATTTCTCATATATTTTATTCATTATTTTCGTTATTATTCTTTGACTCTATACTTGTGAATTGTGCAGTACGTTTTGTGCAATTATTATTATTAAAATATTAATAAAATGATTATGAGACCCCTGAATGTCAGTTATTAGCATTTTACATTATTATTATTATTATTATTATTATTATTATTATTATTATTCTGAACACGTTTCTGTTTGTGATTTGAGCCTCATGCTTAAAGAAGATTGCAATTATGATATTCGACTGCAGTATATAGGTCTTTTTTTTTTTTAAATGACATTGTATTAAAGATTTCAGGTCTGTACCTGGAGCACGAACTCAAACCATGTTTAGGAAAAAAACGCTCCACGTTTCCACGTGTAAAACTTCCGTCCACTTTCATCACGGAACTCAAATGTAAACGGAAAACACGGAAAATATATTCGGCCTAATTGTCTTGCAGTTCCATTAAATCAATCCAACCGGGTTGATATCACCGTGTTGTTTTGATATTAAACATGTTTTTATATTTGTTGTTGTATTTGGATAAATACATTATAGATGTGTGTTTTAAATAAATGTTCCTTTCAGTTTCACACTGCAGAACGGGATAGATCGATGCATTAATACTGTACATTATTACAGCGGTTACAAGTGCTCTGGTTTTTGCGAAGTGCACCGCTGTGTTCCTTTTCGAGCTGAGTGTGAAGAGAACTCGTCCTCCTTGTGGTGTCCCAGGCCGCGGGTGAAACTCCTGCTCCTGTGGGGGAAAGGCTCCGGGACACGGTGCTGTTTCAGGTGTCGCTGCTGCGGGGCTCGTGTCTGGATTTTAAAGAAATCGTTATAATAATAATAATAATAATAATAATGAAATAATGAAACGTCTTTCATTTGGTAATAAACGTTCCCTGACACCATGCATCATAAAACGCTTCAGGATGTCGGTGTGAATTGGTTTTTGTGCTCTGTAAATGCGCTTTTATGAAACGCTGCTGTGTATGAACTGCATATACATTAATGAGCCAAATCTCACACCTACCTGATTTAACACCAGTTTAGCATTGCATAGATAGATGGATCCCAAAATAAACTTTTGTGCCACACGAAAAGGAAGCCTCGCACCAGTTTAGCATGGTGCATATTGCATGCACAGACAGACAGACAGGAAGACAGACAAATGTGTCTTGCTGACAGATAGATAAACACACAGACCGATGTATCTTGATGGCAAACAGACAGACAGACAGACAAATGTGTCTTGCTGACAGATAGACAATGAGACACACAAATTTGTCTTCCTGAAAGCTAGATATACAAATAGACAAATGTGTCTTGCTGACAGACAGACAGACAGACAGACAGACATTTCTTGCTGACAGACACATGTTGCTGACAGATAGATGTGTCTTGCTGACTGACCAACAGACAAACAGACGTGTATTGCTGACAGAGACAGACAGGCAGATGTGTCTTGCTGACAGACAGATGTTTCTTTTTGTCAGACAGACAGACAGACAGACAGACAGACAGACAGACAGCTGGGTCTTGATGACAGGCAGATAGACAGCTGTGTCTTGATGACAGGCAGACAGACAGACAGCTGTGTCTTGATGACAGGCAGACAGACAGACAGCTGTGTCTTGATGACAGGCAGGCAGACAGACAGACAGCTGTGTCTTGATGACAGGCAGGCAGACAGACAGATAGCTGTGTCTTGATGACAGGCAGGCAGACAGACAGACAGCTGTGTCTTGATGACAGGCAGACAGACAGACAGACAGCTGTGTCTTGATGACAGACAGACAGGCAGGCAGACAGACAGGCAGCTGTGTCTTGATGACAGGCAGACAGACAGGCAGCTGTGTCTTGATGACAGACAGACAGGCAGCTGTGTCTTGATGACAGACGGGCAGACAGACAGACAGACAGACAGACAGACAGACAGCTGTCTTGATGACAGGCAGACAGACAGACAGCTGTGTCTTGATGACATGCAGGCAGACAGACAGACAGACAGCTGTGTCTTGATGACAGACAGGCAGGCAGACAGACAGGCAGCTGTGTCTTGATGACAGGCAGACAGACAGGCAGCTGTGTCTTGATGACAGACGGGCAGACAGACAGACAGCTATGTCTTGACAGAGAGACAGGCAGCTGTGTCTTGGTGACAGACAGACAGACAGACAGACAGACAGGCAGCTGTGTGTTGATGACAGGCAGGCAGACAGACAGACAGACAGCTATGTCTTGATGACAGAGAGACAGGCAGGCAGGCAGGCAGCTGTGTCTTAATGACAGGCAGACAGACAAACAGACAGCTGGGTCTTGGTGACAGACAGACAGACAGACAGACAGACAGACAGACAGGCGTGTGTTGACAGACAGACAGACAGACAGACAGCTATGTCTTGATGACAGAGAGACAGGCAGACAGACAGGCAGCTGTCTTGACAGACGGACAGACAGACGTGTCTTGAGAATAATAACCAAAAAGAGAAAGTATCTCTGAAGTTACTCTCATGGTTTTTTACTGAGATTGAATTCTAATGTACTCTTGCAATTCGTTAATAATTAAACAGTATTGAAATGATCACATCACTGTAATTCTGCATTTCTGTAAAATCTTTTAATCAATACATTCTCTGTACATCTGTCTAAAAATGTGTTTTTTTCGTCGCTGAAGCTGCTCGGGAGTGCGCGCGCACTCAAAACAATCCGTTCCACCGTTCACGGCTCCTGCAGGAACCTTGGTTTCCATGACAACGAGGAAGCGTCACGGCGGGCGAATCCATTTCTCTCCCGTGGGTCGCAACACAAATGAAAGAGACTAAATACCACCGAGGGTGTGTTTGGAAGCAGATCTACGCATTAATTCTGCCAGTAGAAGCGTCTGCATTTGCTGCCCAGCTGTACACAAGGCACCGAAAGCGCGCAAATGCCGTGATGAGTTCCCGAATATCGCAGTGTTCTCCTCCGCATGGTTGGCGCCAGCCTCCGGCTGTTTGAGTGAACATGGCGGCCCGTTGCTTAGCACAAATTGTTATAAGATTATAACCTTGATTTGTCAAGCTTCTTTCTGATTTCATTGTTTATCGTATTGACTTGTGTGCTTCCTGTATCCATATATAAAGACACACACCGATAAATATGTCGGATTCGGAGGAAGAGAGTCAGGAGCGGCAGCTGAAGATGGTGTTAATCGGAGACGGAGCTTCGGGAAAGGTGAGGAGGGATTTACAGCAGCTTTGGCTGGAATGCTAAGTGCTAATGCAGCCTGAGCGAATCTGCGTGCTTTATGATATTCGTGTGCAGTTATAGTTTGTAGAATGTGGAGATGAGGATGAAAAATCCTTCCAGGGTCGCGTGCTTAAAAATATATCTATATAAAAAAAAGGTCTAATCTGCACACTGTGCCATGCACTGTTCCAGAAATAGAGCAGTATAAACAAATGAATCCGAATTATAGTTACTTTATTTGCCAAATGTATAGAAGTACACAGACATGTAACATGGCACATCAGTGAAAGAACATATAATGTGAAAGTAAACACTACAACAGTCAATAAACACTATAAATTAAAATGCACTGTCCACCTCCAACACCAGATTTCTGGCCAAAGCTACGTGGTCAATTAACCAATAGTATTTCATCAAACTCCAGCCACTTTCCTGTTTTTGTGGCTTAAAAAACACGAGGTTGCAGTACTTGGTGAAACATTGTTTATGTGCAAAAGCTACAAAGATTCGTAGCTACATATAGGCTACGTTCACACTGCAGGCTGAAGTGACTCAAATCCGATCTTTTCGCCCATATGTGACCTGTATCCGATCTTTTATTGACAATATGAACGACACAGATCCGATTTTTTCAAATCCGACCCAGGCCGTTTGGATATGTGGTCCTAATTCCGATTCCTATCCGCTCTTTTCATATGCGACTTCAGTCTGAACCGCCAGGTCGCATTCATCCGACTTACACGTCATCAACAAGCCACAAACGTCACTATTCTGCGCTGAAGTAGGCGGCGGGTCTCTCAAAAAAAGTTACAACAACATACGGCATGACATCAATGCGAGGGACGCTTCGGGCTGTGAAGGTTCTGAATCTTCTCAATGGAAGGACGCAGAGGTTAGGGAGCTGATTTCCATTTGGGGGGATACAGCTATTCAAGCTAGATTGGATGGGTCATACCGCAACCGGGCGGTTTTACTTCCGTAAACACTGGCCATGCTCACTGCGTGTGACGTCGTCGTATCCTGCAATGCGCATGCGGAACACTTTTAGGTTGCTTTTCGTTCATACCGAGGATCACATACAAGTCGCATATATTTGTTAATGTGAACGACTTCACAAAAAAATCGGATTTCACAAAAAAATCGGAATTGAGCATTAAGCCTTGCAGTGTGAACGTAGCGATAGTTTCTTCTAACAGCCCGAATGCATGGAAAGGAATTGACTTTAGTTTCTTTTGCCAACCGTTACCTCGTCTTTTCAGGGGAAAGTAGCTCATGCTTGTTCAACAGAATGTCGCCAGATGTCAACGGAAATTACCAAATGGTGTCATAATTATCTCATCTCATTCTCATCTCATTATCTGTAGCCACTTTATCCTGTTCTACAGGGTCGCAGGCAAGCTGGAGCCTATCCCAGCTGACTACGGGCGAAAGGCGGGGTACACCCTGGACAAGTCGCCAGGTCATCACAGGGCTGACACATAGACACAGACAACCATTCACACTCACATTCACACCTACGGTCAATTTAGAGTCACCAGTTAACCTAACCTGCATGTCTTTGGACTGTGGGGGAAACCGGAGCACCCGGAGGAAACCCACGCGGACACGGGGAGAACATGCAAACTCCACACAGAAAGGCCCTTGCCAGCCACGGGGCTCGAACCCAGACCTTCTTGCTGTGAGGCGACAGCGCTAACCACTACACCACCGCGCCACCCCTGTCATAATTATGATGTTATAATTTGCATGTTCATTCAGTCGTCTTGATCATTTGCATTAAAACATGTTTTATGAAAAGGAAAGATTTTCTGGAGACACCCACACTAGCACAGAATAGAGTTTTATGGAAAAAAGAAGGCTTTGGCCATGACAGCACAAACTCGCCATTCATGTATTTACATAAGGATGTAGGTGGGTGGTAGAAATGGTAATCAGGGCTCGGCGTTTGGGAACAATGACGATCAGTGATTTGGTCATTGAGAACAATGGTGACTAGTGGTTGGTCTTTGGGAATAATCGTCGTCAGTGATTGGTCTTTGGGAACAGTAGTAACCAGTGATCTGTCTTTGTGAACAGTGGTGTTCAGTGATTGGTCATTGGGAACAGTGTTGATCAGCGACTGATCATGGGGAGCAGTGGCGATTGGTCATTGGGAACAGTGTTGTTCAGCGATTGGTCATTGGGAACAGTGTTGATCAGTGATTGGTCATTGGGAACAGTGTTGATCAGCGATTAGTAATTGGGAACAGTGTTGATCAGCGATTGGCCATTGAGAACAGTGGTGATTGGTCATTGGGAACAGTGTTGATCAGCAACTGGTCATTGGGAACAGTGGTGATTGGTCATTGGGAACAATGTTAGTCAGTAATTGGTCATTGGGAACAGTGTTGATCAGCGATTGCACATTGGGAACAGTGGTGACTGCTCATTGGGAACAGTGATGACTGCTCATTGGGAACAGTGGTGACTGGTCATTGGGAACAATGTTGAACAGCGATTGGTCATTGGCAACATTCCTGATTGGTCATTGGGAACAGTGGTGATCAGCAATTTGGTCATTGGGAACAGTGGTGATCAGCGATTTGGTCATTGGGAACAGTGGTGATCAGCGATTTGGTCATTGGGAACAGTGGTGATCAGCGATTTGGTCATTGGGAACAGTGGTGATCAGCGATTTGGTCATTGGGAACAGTGGTGATCAGCGATTTGGTCATTGGGAACAGTGGTGATTGGTCTTTAGGAACAGTGACAATCAGTGATTGGTCATTGTGAACAATGGTGTTCAGTGATTGGTCTTTGGGAGCAATGTTGATCAGCGATTGGTCATTGAAAACAGTGGTGATTAGAGATTGGTCTTTGGGAACGTAGGCTTGTGCAAGTGCAACTCAGTCAGGCTTTACACTGGTAAAAGTAAAACCACCCTGTGAACCTTTCTAAAAAAAAAAAGTCAATATGTTTTTGTGTGAACACATCTGTTCAAGCCCCATAATCCCCAAATCTGTTTGTTGACATCCTTCATTTTCATTTTGCTCAGTGATAGCAGGAACAGGTGGACAGTGGCCTCAGCAGCAGGTTCGTTAATACCGGTACTGAAAGATTGTACCTAGTACTTGGTACTTTTTCAGTCTCAATATTCTGTGCAAGTGACTGACTGTGGCAAACATATAAGCCAAGATGAAAGTGGTTAAATTGACTGCAATGTGACATGTGAGGATGTGGAAAATTGAGGATGGGAAATTTATTTATAAGATAGACGGTTAGATGAGTTAGTTTGCTGTCTACATATTAAATTGATCATTTGCAGCATTTGGCTCTGGGTTAGGCCTGGCATGCTTAGTAGGATATTTAGCCAGGCGTTATACCCAATTTGCTTATGTGGACAAATTTTCAAAATGGGGAAGTGAATCTCCAAATGGAAGCTGGACAGGAGCCTAGTGTGGTCACAAATGAGGGGGATAAACGAGTCTGGGCACAGATGATCCTGTGGTGTGGGAGGGTAAACAAACGTGGGCACAGATGATGCTGTGGTGTGTGATGGTAAATGAGTGTGGGCACAAATGATTTGTTGAAGTGAAAGGGTAAATCCGTCAATCTAAGCCTTCCAATCCCCAGTTACACTCCATGAGCCTTCCAATCTCACTCCGGAATTATCAGAAGCCTCGATATGTTTTCATACGTTCGGTTTTTACAATGAAAACCTGCATGAGTTTGGATAAACTCTTAACATGAACAGTGGAGAGCAGAGATAGAGGATAGACTTGGAGAATTTTTGCAAATTCTGCAATAACCATCAGTGCTAGTCAGCTATATATATCTATATGTATCAAATTTATACATATATCTTGAATCAGTGCGTCTCCACTTTTCTATTATTTCCTGAAGAAAACATACTGAAACCAGTGCTGCATTTATGGTGCCTTGGAAGTGAGAATTTACAAGTTGCAATGACATCATGTCCCACCTTGGTACATTCGAAATGTGAAGGGGGGGCATGGCCGCAGGATTTTGGACTGAAATTGCAGTACAGCAGTGACGGCGGACATTAGCGAGTAATTTAGCAACAAGCTAGTCAGTGGACAGTAGCGAGAAGCATTAGCCACATGCTAGCTAGCTGGCTGAAGTTAGCGATGACTCGCATGCCAGTGTTGTAGCCGAGTCACTAAACCTCGAGTCCCCGTTGTTCAAGTCCAAGTCATTAAAGAAAATTTCGAGTTGAGTCCAAGTTGAGTCCAAGAACAAGACTCCAAGAGCACCATTTGACGGTGGCTGTTGCTACCTTGATGTAAAACCGTCTCTGCTACTGTGTTGGACGAACGTTACTGCTTGACTGCCCCGTTTTAGTTAATAGTCTCCAGATAAAAAGCTTGTTCATCGTTCAGCAAGCCCCGCCATCAACAGAGCAATGAACAAAGCGTGCCACTTCCTTCTCTGGGTGGAGTCTTGCCAAGTGACGATTGAAGTTCGAGGTTGTCCCCGTCGTCTCCTCGATAGTTCTTTTACATACGGAACACATAGCAGTGCATTTTTTTCCCACTGCACGAGACGTCTGTATAAGCAAAGTGGACAATCCTAGGGGTGTTCTCTCCAGGCATTTTAGCACCATTAATGTTAGTTTGTTCCTGAACATGATGTACGAACGGGTGAATGTGGATTCTCTTGCACGAAATTAGTATAAAAATGAATGTAGATATAAATATCTTAGGGCGGCACGGTGGTATAGCGGTTAGCGCTGTCGCCTCACGGCAAGAAGGTCCGGGTTCGAGCCCCGTGGCCAGCGAGGGCCTTTCTGTGTGGAGTTTGCATGTTCTCCCTTTGTCCACGTGGGTTTCCTCCGGGTGCTCCGTTTTCCCCCACAGTCCAAAGACATGCAGGTTAGGTTAACTGGTGACTCTAAATTGACCGTAGGTGTGAATGTGAGTGTGAATGGTTGTCTGTGTCTATGTGTCAGCCCTCTGATGACCTGACGACTTGTCCAGGGTGTACCCCGCCTTTCGCCCGTAGTCAGCTGGGATAGGCTCCAGCTTGCCTGCGACCCTGTAGAACAGGATAAAGCGGCTAGAGATGATGAGATGAGATAAATATCTTATGCCAAATTATTATGGCATGTTGCAAAAAATAAAGAAAAAAAATCCGTCCTCGTCTCCAATTTACGAGTCCGATTGCAGTTAATGCACGAGTCCCAGTCCGAGTCATCAGTGCTCAAGTCCAAGTCAAGTCACGAGTCCTTAAAATTAGGGCACGAGTCGGGCTTGAGTCCGAGTCCTGGACTCGAGTACTACAAGCCTGTCGAATTTTGATGATTCCCTTCTCAAAACAACAATTAGTATGGTCATTGTACTGTGCTGGTGTAATAACTGAGTTAAGCAGCCATGTTGATTTGATGTCTCTGTGATTGGGGAAGGAACTGATACTTCACAGAAACATTGCTGAACAGAAATGTCCAGAAATCTTATCCTGTCTGAATAATATATAAGGTAAATGTTTTTTCTCCTGTCTCCTAGAATGTTCAGCTCACTATTACCAGTCGACGTTATTATCGTACAAAATGACATATCTACTTTTAATTTAAAGTCCAACATTGGGATTATGCTGTATATCTCGTGAAATGTAAATGATTTAATATCTTGCCTCGCAAGAAACTTCACAGACTGTATTTAGCCTAAATCTTTGCCCATTTTTTTAAAGATTCCTAAACACACACACACTCACACACATGCATGATCTTGCCCAGACTCTTTCCAAGTGTATCAGTAGCAGGCATGGTAAGTGATGAGTGGATTACAGGACTGACGGCTATTTTTAACAAAGATAGGCTGTGTTTTTATCTGTCTTTATAAACCTGTTAAGGCTCCCTTCAGCTTTACTCCTCTGTCTGTTTGTGACTGGGAAAGTGAACCAAATCCCTGACAGGAGTGGACAAATTGTTTCTACCTTCGCTGTTAATTTATCTCCACACGCAAAAGTACATGGAGACTCTTCTGGAGTTTTATTTAAAAAATGCTTTTTGCATTTTCTTCCACAAAACACTGGTTTCTGAATTACTGGCACCTCTACGATTTATATTTTGAGTGAATTCAGATGTAATGATGAACAAGGTTGGCGAACGCTTGCAGAAGGGTCTTGGACAGCCTCCTTGCACAGCCAATGCATCATTTTGTTGACAAATCCACACATGGCCAATTCTTAAACTCCTGGCACTTGTGGCTGGGTTTTGAGCCGGGACTAGCCACCAGTCCTCACAAGAGCCACCGATTCTCACAAGAAAGCATCAGTGATGCAAGATCATATTTAACAGTGTTTATTTGGTACCTTTCCCTGTATCTCATCTCATTATCTGTAGCCGCTTTATCCTGTTCTACAGGGTCGCAGGCAAGCTGGAGCCTATCCCAGCTGACTACGGGCGAAAGGCGGGGTACACCCTGGACAAGTCGCCAGGTCATCACAGGGCTGACACATAGACACAGACAACCATTCACACTCACATTCACACCTACGGTCAATTTAGAGTCACCAGTTAACCTAACCTGCATGTCTTTGGACTGTGGGGGAAACCGGAGCACCCGGAGGAAACCCACGCGGACACGGGGAGAACATGCAAACTCCGCACAGAAAGGCCCTCGCCGGCCACGGGGCTCGAACCCAGGACCTTCTTGCTGTGAGGCGACAGCGCTAACCACTACACCACCGTGCCGCCCATTTCCCTGTATGTAGTCTCTTTTCTGTTGAACATGCCAGTGTCGGTAGACTCCATTTTGTGGGTTGTTTTTATTTAAGGGGAAACAGGAACTGGTCAAAGGCAGCAATTTTTGGTTTCTAGAGATTGACAGCAAAACTGCTTTAACCTCTTCAGACACCACACACACACACACACACACACACACACTCTTGTTCGCCCCAAGACCTCGAGGGGGAATTTAAGAGTATCCAGTTCACCTGTCGCCACGGGAGGTAGGAGTAAAACCATGTGACACAAGGAGAATATGTGGAACACCACACAATTAGTAACCAGAGCTCAGGATCGAACTCTGGAGCTCTGGGACATCAACACTACCTGCAGCACCAGCATGCCGCCCTGAAAAATACTATTGTTTAACAAAAACGCTTGTGTTAAAATGATTTTAATGGCTCGGTAAGTACATTACTAATTGAAGGTTTGAAAATTTATGTTTAATTTCCCTTATGTACATTTTACTTCTGAATCAAAATGTATTTATGATTAATTAGTTTTCATTTAGAACTTTGGAGCAGCAGCGAGTGGCCTATTTGGAAACTTTTAAGGAACGTCTCCAGGGTGACGCTCCCTCATGAAGCTGGTCGAGAAGTCGCTAAGAGTGTTCATCAGGAAAACTGCTTATAATTCAAAATATAAAGCATAAAACACAGTTTTTTTTTTTTTCTTTTTTATCAGACATCTAGTTTTTGGGTTTGTTTACCTGACATGTTTCGACGTACGACTGTCGTCTTCCTCAGAGTGTCACCGGATGTTAATTGGTGACGCATCTTTTATCAGCTGATGTTTCTGAAGGCGCTGGATCAGGGAGGCCATGGAGATCCGTAAGCGAAGCCCGAGGACCATCAACCGGGATGAGGGAGCATACATGCTCTCCCACACCTGGAGTGCCATCTTGCAGGGGACAAACAGACAGTAGAAGGCGTGACCGACCTGTCAATCCAGACAGGAAGGCCACGCCTTCAGAAACATCAGCTGATAAAAGATGCGTCACCAATTAACATCCGGTGACACTCTGAGGAAGACGACAGTCGTACGTCGAAACATGTCAGGTAAACAAACCCAAAAACTAGATGTCTGATAAAAAAAAAAAAAAAACTAACTATATTTAATATAAGACATAATGAACGTAATCGAAATAGCATAAAACACAGCAAAGATTTTTTTTTTCTTTTTGGTCACTGCATATTTCAGTGTATGTTAATTCAGAGGGTTAACGTCTTCAGTGTGATTCTAAAAGTGTAGAAATTGCAAAAATGAAGAAAGTCTTTCTATTAGCAGCCTTGTTCAAACTTTTGAGAAATTGGCTAGTGTACAGTTTCTGCACTTGTTTAAGTGGGGAAAACGTTTGCACATTCTCTTAAAGGGTGCCAATATATTTCTGGAACTGGCTCGAAATATGGCCAAGGATGTATGGTTAAAGATAGATAGATAGATGGAGGAATCGAGAGAAGAAAAAGAGCATTCAGAGGGAGCAAGCAAGACAGATGGACACATGGACAGACAGATGAATCGATAGATCGTGCAGGAAAAGTGAAAATGTAGCACAACATTTTCTATCAGAACAAAGAGGAAATATTCCCAAAACACACTTACTTTAGAGCAGTAATTGAGTATTTCTACTCCATTACATTGAGGTCCAGCTCATCTCAGCACACAGTGATCCTTACACATAACCCACTTTTGTTGAGTGTTGTGGTTCAGCTGAGGATTGTGTAACTGCTGTGTGTGAACACACTACCATGCCAAACCTCTGAGCTACAGAGTGTGTGTGTGTGTGTGTGGTTATCAATAACCATGTGTAGGCTTCTCAGTATGAGTCAACACTACTTTCCCAGCGTTGGAGTAATGGAACTTAACCAAGCATGCACACACAGAGGGTAGTGTGGTGGTTTAGTGTATACCGATTTATAGTGCCTTTTGGGCTTGGTTGTTCATTTGTGGTGTTTCAATTCAGAGAGTGGGAGTTGTGTGTGGTTGGTTCCCTTGTGTAGGCTGTTTTAATAGAATTTGGCTCTACACACACACACACACACACACACACTTGCAGTCATGCATGGATGGCATTATAAATTGTGCAGTCGTGTTTTTTATATTGGTACTCATTAAAATTAATTATACCCTGTAGCTCGTCACCCTTGCTAAAAATTAACGTACACCATACACCGGTCAACCATCACATTAAAACAACCTGCCTAATATTGTGTCGATCCCCCTTGTGCCACCAAAGCAGCTCTGACCCATTGAGGCATGGACTCCACAAGACCTCTCAAGGTGTCCTGTGGTATCTGGCACCAGGATGTTTGCAGCAGATCCTTTAATTGTGGAAGTTGCAAGGTAGGGCCTCCATTGACGAGTTTGTCCAGCACATCACACAGATGCTTGATCGGACTGAGATCTGGGAAATTTGAAGGCCAAGTCAACACTTTTGGCCCTTTTCCACTACCCTTTTTCAGCTCACTTCAGCCCGACACGGCTCACGTTTCGACTACCTCAGAGCAGCACGACTCAGCTCGCTTCAGCCCTACTCAGCACCCAAAACTCGCACGGTTTTGGAGTAGGGCTGAAGCGAGCCAAACCGAGCCGAGTGGGGCTAGGGGCGTGAGGAGACACTCCCCTGTGCACTGATTGGTGAGGAGGAGTGTCCTCACATGCCCACACACGCCCTGCGAGCACGCTGGGATCTGTAAACACCGTAAACTCGGAAGAAGAATAATTACGAATTACGAGAATTTCTGAAGCCTTATGCGCCTCGCCTCATCTATACGCTCTTGCCAGTATCTGTTGGCGTTGTTGGTGACAACAAGCCACAGCACCAAGACCAGCAACACTAATGACTCCATGTTTATTGTTTACTCTCCGGGTTGTGAGACTACCGCTTAAAAGATCACTGATGTCACTGTTTGCGCCGCCTAATGACATCACGTGATGTCCACCCACTTTCTCTAACTCCACCCAATGTGTCCACCCACTTCCAGCCAGCACGGTTCAGCGCGGTTGTAGTCGAAATGCAACTCCAACAGCCCCACTCAGCTCGACTCAGCCCAACTCAGCCGTGCTGGTAGTGGAAAAGCGGCATTTGTCTTTTTCCTCAAACCATTCCTAAACAATTTTTTTGCAGTGTGTCAGATGCCGTACAGATTTATCAATTATGCAAGTAAATCATGCTGCGTGCAAAAGAAGATTTTTATGGAGGTTGCTGACTTTGAGATAGGAATTTACAGCTTTACTCGCCAACTACAATTCATGTACCATCAAGGGGAAGCTATGGCCTAATGGTTAGAGAAGCAGCTTTGGAACCAAAAGGTTGCCGGTTTGATTCTCTGTACCAGCAGGAATGGCTGAAGTGCCCTTGAGCAAGGTACCTAACCCTCAACCGCTCCCCAGGCTGCTCTGGGTACATTGCACGTCACTCTGGATAAGAGCGTTTGCCAAATGCCTGTAATGTACCATGCACGAGCCCACCTTTTCCAGGCAGGCCAACTGAACCATGCTTGAGCACGGAACACGGTGAGCACAATAGTCAGATGAACCAGACTTTAGGGGTCAGACTTGCTCAGGCATGGTAAACATTGCCTTTTGTGAGTACACCATTAATCCCAGTCTTGCCTACTCCCCTCCCACCTGCTCCTAACCCATACAGTCTGCTCCCACGGACAACCTTGACCAATCCTGCCTGCTCCTGCAGACTCATTTGACAAATCCTGCCTGCTGCTTCAGAGGATTTAACCAATCCCACCCATTCCCACCAACAATCTTGGCCTATCGCATCTGCTCACTCAAAGTTTGACCAGTCCTGGCTGCTCCCTCAGAAAGTTTGCAGAATCCCACTGACTCCTGTAGAAGTTTTGATCGATCCCACCCGATCCTGTCAACACTCTTAACCAGTCCTGTTTGCTCCCACGTAAAGTTTGACTCATCCCACCTATTCCCACATGCACTCTTGACCAATCCTTTGTGCTCACACTGAAAGTTTGACCAAGTCCACCTACTCTCACAGACACTCTTGACCAAGTGTCTGCTCATGATTGACTGTCCCCTCCTTCAGAAAGTTTGACCAACTCCACCTACTCTTGCACAAAGTTTGACCAATCCCACAGACATTTCTCACTCTTGATCCTGTCTGCTCCTTCAGAAAGTACGATGAATCCCATCTGCTTCTGCACAATGTTGGACCAATCCTGACTGCTCCTGCAGATACCCATGACCAATCCTGACTGCTCCTGCAGATACCCATGACCAGTCGCACTTGCTTTTGCGGAATGTTTGCAGGAGCAGTCAGGGTTGGTCAAACATTTTGCAAAAGCAGGTGCGACTGGTCATGGGTATCTGCAGGAGCAGTCAGGATTGGTCAAATACCCATGACCAGTCGCACTGCTTTTACAGAATGTTTGACCAATCCTGACTGCTCCTGCAGATACCCATGTCCAATCCCATCTGCTCCTGCAGAATGTTTGACTAATCTCAGCCACTCCCAAAGAAAGTTTAACAAGTCCTGCCTTCTTCTGTAGCGTTTGCCCAATTCCACCCACTCCCACTCACGCTTGACCAATCCTGTCTGCTCACACACACACACACTTTGACCAACACCACGCACTCACAGACACATTTTTCACTAATCCCTCCCATTCCCACAGATGTTCTTGACCAATCTCTGAACATTCAGTAAGGCTTTGGCCACGGAAACAACTTGAAGATGAAAGACTGCACTTTCCGGTTTTTCTCAGTGACATGACACAATGTATTTTTTGCCTTAGTTAATCCAGCTTTGTCTGACTCACTCTCTCTCTGTAAATATGAATCAACTGATCACCTGGAAAATACGACTGTGCAGCTCAGGGGTTCAGGAAATGAGCACATGACATCGGCTTGATGACTGACAGCATACTTACCATACGATCAGTGTGCGTTTGCTTCACGTTGTATGTAAGTCTGTGTTCAGGATGGTAGACGTCTCGTTCGAAAAGTAACAGCATTGAGAAATAAATATGGTGAGAGACGAAAATGTCAGTGTCCGAGCGTGCGTGTGTGTAGCAGTTAATAAATGTCGTGGAGTGTGGGAATATTAATCCTTAATCTGAATATTAATATGAATTAAGCTTGTGTGTGTGTGTGTGTGTGTGTGCGTGTGGTTGGACTGATGAGAGCCATGAAGTTGGAGTCACTCTGTCATCAGTCAGAATGGATGCTGGCACATGCACAGTGCTCTTTGCCTTTTCCCACACACACACACACACACACACACAGCCTACACTCTACACTGACTGTGTTTTTGAGTGAGTGGTACATTGAGTTATGTGGTGTGTGTCGGGCGTGCACACTCACTCACAGCTGTACTCCTAATAGGCTCTGATGTTCTGCATTAAGGAGCTGTCAATCAAAAGTGATGTCATACTCAGATACTAACCACACTACACACACACACACACATACACACATACACTCATTGACACACACTCAGCGTGGGAAGGCCTGCGTCAATTTTTTTTTTATTTAGCTCACTGGCAGAAGAACCAAAGTGACCATAGTGACCGAGTGTTCCAACAGCAACATGGACAGCCGTGTGTGTTTTGAAGAGTGTGTTTTAAAGTGTGTGTTTTTGTTGGCGTGAGCGAGGCTTAAAAGGAGGATTTGTTTGCTCACAAGGTCCTTTTAGGTTTCACAGAGCTGAACACAGAATGATACAAAAACAAGATTTTTGTAAACCGGTATATTACAAAATAATATTTGGAGTAAGTTAAATAAGAAATTATAACTAAAGTGGAACTAAAAAGACTGCCTCTGAAATAAAACATGGACACTGTAGAGTCTCGAAAATGAAATAAAATGAAGTCTCTCTCTCTCTTTGTGTCTTTCTGTCTGTCTGTCCGTCTACTGCTCTCTCCTAGACATCACTCGCCACTCGTTTTGCGCAGGAAGCTTTTGGGAAGCAGTACAAACAGACGATAGGGCTTGATTTCTTCCTCAAGAGAATCACACTGTCAGGTGAGACACACACACCAACACACACACACACACACACACACACACACACACACACACACACACACACACACACACACACACACACTAAGGTTTCACAGTCAGCACTGAGGGAGGTGAAAGTGAAGTTGACGGAGCTCAGAGTCATTAACACGTCCCGCCAACCTGCGCATGCACATTGCAAGTGTATTATGTCGGGTGAACACAAGTGCACTCTCAAAGAATTCTGCCTGATTTGCCAAGACCGAGTCCCATTTTACATATTTATTAGGTGGTATTAAGCTTCACAAATATTCCACAGACTTTCGACTCTGTGTGGTTCAGCATTTTGGTTCTTTCTTTCTCTGCTTTTTATGTCGTGTTGTAAAGCATCTTGAGCTGAATTTTAAATGTATGAAAGGTGCGATGTTAATAAAGTTTTAATATTATTACCTCAAACTTTAGAACTCTGATCGGTTTTTCAAGTCTTTTGGAACTTCACCATTTAACAGAAAAGTCTGTCGTCAAAGATATTTACTTTATGATTTTTGCATCTCACAGATCAGATATATATTACACACCCACACCAATCAGCCATAAGATTAAAACCACCTGCCCGATATTGTTTAGGTCCTTGTGCTGCTAAAACGGACACGAACTCCACAAGACCTTTGAAGGTGTGCTGTGGTATCTGGCACCGAGACGTCGGCAGCAGATTTGCAGTAAGTTGCGAGGTGGTGCCTCCATGACTCAGACTTGTGAGTCCATGTTCATCCAGCACGTCCCAGAGATACTCGATCGGGTTGAGCTCTGGGAAATTTGGACGCCAAGTCAACACCTTGAACTCTTTGTCATGTTCCTCGAACCATTCCTGAACAATTTTTTTGCAGCGTAGCAGGGCGCGTTATCCTGCCGACCAAGACCATTAGGGAATACCATTGCCATGATGGCGTGTACTTGGCCTGCAACAATGTTTAGGCAGGTGGTTTGCGTCCAAGTAGCATCCACATGAGTGCCAGGATCCAAGGTTTCAAAGCAGAACGCTGTCCAGAGCGTCACACTGCCTCCGCCGGCTTGCGTTCTTCCAATAGTGTATCCTGGTGCCGTCTCTACTCCAGGGAAGTGATGCACACGCACATGGCTGTCCACATCAGACCAGGCCACCTTTTTCCATTGCAACATGGTCCAGTTCTGATGCTAACATGCCCATTGTAAATGCTTTCGGTGGTGGACAGGGGTCAACATGGGCGGCACTCTGATCGATCTGCAGCTACGCAGTCTCATATGTAACAAACTGTGATGGACTGTGTGTCCCGACATCTTTCTATAAGCGCCAGCGTAAGCTTTTTCAGCTATTTGTGCAATTGTAATTGTTCTTCTTCTGGCAGATCGAACGAGACAGGCTAGCCTTTGCTCCCATGCTTTCATGAGCCTTGGGCGCCCATGACCCTGTCGCCGGTTCGTCAGTTGTCCCTCTTTGGACCACTTTTGGTAGATACTAACCATTACGTACCAGAAACACCCCACAAGACCTGCCATTTTGAAGAGCCCTGACCCAGTCATCCAGCCATCGCAATTTGGTTTTTGTCAAAGTCACTCGGATCCTTACGCTTGCCCGTTTTTCCTGCTTCCAACACATCGACTTCAAGAACTGGCTCTTCACTTGCTGCCTAATGCATCCCACTCTTTGACAGGTGCCATTGTAACAAGAGAATGAATGTTATTCACTTCCATTGTCCGTGGTTTTCATGTTGTTCTTGATCAGTGTTTTATGTATATGGAAGGAGTCTCCAGTGTCAGTGCTTCGTAACAGAGGTGAATCAGTAGCTTTCAGTTTTCCAGCAGTGGAAAGTCTTCAGGACTTTGGCCTTTTGTGCTTTTCTTTGTCATGAGCTACGTTAACAGGAAGCAACTTGTTTCACAGACGTTCCACAGCACTAAATATGACTATAAACGGATAAAAATACATGCATGTTATTTACCAGCAGGGAGGTCCATATCGTGAAATACCGTGACCGAGGTCTTGAAAGTACTGAGCGAGTCCCTCTGGGCCGAGGTCAGTATTCAAGGCCGAGGTCACGGTATTTCACCATACGGCCCGACCTTAAGCTGGTAAATAATATATTTATTTTTTTCTTTCCCAAATTCTAACAGCGAGCTGAGCCACTATTTTGAATCCTCGTTCATGGCTGTAATGCAAATGGCTTCCTCCTCGGTATACAAGTGCACTTCCATGGCAGGAAAAAAACTACATTTTGCCGCCTATGCAGTCCCCTATTTATACAAAATTGAGTCATTCAGGATTCAGCCATGTTTTTGCTCGGCGTTAGCAAGTTACAGGTTTTTAGCTTTCTCCTGAAATGTTTTCTTTTATTTCTTCTTCCTCAGGGTAGTAAAACTCGCTTTCGCTGTGAACACTGTCGTTATCGCGATCCATGCTGTAAAATTAATGCTGTTCTCCTGAGAAATGCTGGCAAAAAATTATAAGATTTTTGATAATCTTATAAATAAATCTTATAAAAAAAAAGATAAATGTTGACAAAAATTGCTACTATGTTTGTTGTTGTGAACGAGCGAGTCGCCAGAGGTCCATAACCGGGGTCCGTACCGTAGGATACGGACCCGCTCGCCAGCCAGTCAGAACGCAGGATTTGGACCGTGAAAAAAATAAAATGAATTATTCTTTAATAAATCAAAAAACTTCAGAACATGCTGTTATCAGCAAATAATGAACTTGTGGGTAACATCACACCACTTTGTCGTTTACTTGTGCGCATCCTACTTTCATAAAATTTGATGGAATATCTTTACAGACACGATTTTCTTTCTTTCTTTCTTTCTTTCTTTCTTTCTTTCTTTCTTTCTTTCTTTCTTTCTTTCTTTCTTTCTTTCTTTCTTTCTTTCTTTCTTTCTTTCTTTCTTTTTTTACGTTGTAACGTTGGATCTTTAAGTGAACAAGCCCATATTTTATACATACGTCACACCATATTTTACTGTTTTTCACTTTCAAAAACATCCATCTGAAAGGCTTTGTTTCTCATAATTTTACTTGTTTTGTGAAATACCACAACATTTGATTTTCAGGTCACTCTGAAAACTAGTTGAATAACTAGTGGATTGTACTTTCTGTTTAAAAAAAAATTATATAGTAAATGTTTTATTACAATATATCCATGTACCATTAAGTCACAGCATTTTCCCCATCTAAACCAACGATAATAACGTTTCATAGCTCCTGTTGGATTTATTTATTCACCATATTTGTGGCGTTTGAGCCGCCTGTCACGTTTATTGGCCGTCTTCTGAATGCCCGAATTCATAAATTGATCGAGACAGAGTGTGTATTTTTCATGACAGTGGCGCAGAGAAATGTCTCCGACGTGCTGAACGCACCGCATTTATTTTCCGCGCCGTTCCCATGCAGGCCGAAGAGAGCGACGAGGACTTTTTGTTTTTGTTTTCACGCTCCCGTGCACCATAACTCAGCCGTGTGTGTCTGTGTGTGTTCTCTTTTTTTTTAGCAGATGGAATTTGCTCACCGTAAAGGCTGGAGTTGTGTATGTGTGGGGTAATTATGGAGCGTTTGTGTCTCTGTATGAGCCAGTGAGATGAACACACTTGATGGTGTGTTACGGCGGGTGGACGTGTGTGTGATGTGTAGTCTGGAAGAAGTGAGCCGTGAGACGGTACTCTCCGTTACGCCATTTCATTTTTGCTAAAATTGTACATTTTGATTAATATTACAGTCACAAACCTTGTGTGTCTTTTATTTGTTGTTGTGTGTGTGTGTGTGTGTGTGTGGTGTTTTTTTTTTTTTTTAACGAAAGCAATGGAATTTTGTTGGTAATGACGTGTTTTACGGCAGCTGACCAATCAGCACTCAGTTTGTTTGCACTCAGTGGAATTGCCCTCAATATAAACTCACGCAAGAGTTTACACAGTCTTTACACTTCGTTCTTGCTGTTTTCTTTCATTATTGAGACAATTTTATAGCGTGGTGCTATGACACCACCCCATCGTTGATTATTTTCTCTCTCTCGACTGAGTTGCAGTGTGAAGTTCTCAGTGTCACCGTACGCGATGAAGTGGAGTGTGGAGGAGGAGAGAAAAAAATCGAGAGGCGAAAGAAATGTCCGACACTTTGTCCTTTTCTCGTCCTTTTCACAAACAATACACATCCATTCATTCACAAAAGTCTTTCGTACTTTGTAGTTAAATTGCTGTATTTTTCTGAACGCCACATATATTTTTCTCCTGTAGGGGCTCGGGCAGAGATCAGCAAGCACAAATATAAATACAGAGAGGGAGAGAGAGACGGTTGAAGAGTGTACAGTGTCAAAATAAGTTTATTCTATATGGCCACCAGACATTTCTAGATGATTTTTATACCCCTGCTCCGAAGGAGTGGGCGGTGTACTGGTTTACCTCTGTCCGTATTTCCGTCCATCCGAAACACCCTTTTTCTCAGCAACCACAATTGGTACCAAATTTCACCGTAGGGTTCTATACCGTGTATACCGTACACATCGACTTCCTGTTTACCGACTGAATGTATTTATGAAACACAACCTTTCTCGGCAACTACGAATCACAATGGCTTGATATTTGGTACCGAGCTTCAGCTTGGGGTTCTGTACCGCGTGTACCATTTTCAAGTCTGTCCCACATCGACTTCCTGTTTACCGACTGAACATATTTGGGTCCGTCTCAGAAACTGGTCTCTCATTTGGGACATTATGGCCAAAAAATAAATTTTCTAATTTTACGATTTTTTTTTTGCATTTACCGAACACTCAATGTTTCTTTTGTCATGTTTAATAAGAATAAAGATAGTATCTTGCTTTATCTGGCCTCCACTGTGGAACATTTATTTGATTACAATTCAAATGCTTTTGTAAAATTGATTTACATATAAAATAACTCCATCATGAAGAATTAAAGCCCCTCCTTCACAGATGAGTGAAAATATTGAATAAATTTCCTCTTTTTGATTGCTTGGGTTAAAAATGGCAAGTTATGATGACTGAATTGATTATTCACTTAAATATGAATATGATGATACATTTTGGGTATTCGATATGGCGAAATAGGACACAATGGAAAAATCAAGAACACACCGGAAAGATGAGAATAACGGCGGTGGTAAAAGAACAGCGACTGTACCGGCTGAAGGTCGCGCGGGACTCTGCTGCGGCGCACGAGCAACGGGACATCACTACCGCACCGGACAGAGCGCGAGGCGGGGGCGGGGCAAAATGACTGGCCGTAGATTCTATCAAAAGTTCCATCTAAATTGACCATGGTTGCAAAATATTGGCCAAAAATACGCAAACACTACGAAATATGAAAATAAGACGAAAAAGAAACATTCTATTGCCTTATACTGCAAGACTAAAACAAAATAAAACTGTAAAAACTCACCTTTTCAGCGATGACGTCTGAACAGATCACCCACGTAACAGAAAGCCCGCAAATGGAAGCACGATCAACTTCTAACTGTTGGAGTGGAAAATTCCATTCTACACATGCAAATTGTTAATGTGTGTCCTTCCCTGCACACAAATAACACGCTACGGTAAAAAATAGACCACGACTCATTTTATAGCTCAGAAATTCATACAAGACCAGCTACCATCGTAACATATTCTGTAAGAAACATATTCTATACCTAAGTTTCAGCTTTCATTTTAAAAAAACAAAATCGCAGATTTATAACTAAATTTTTATATGGCGTAGTGATTTTAAGTTACTACTTTTGGTGAGGTAGTGACCTTGACCCTGAGGCTTTCCGTTTAGATCAAAACGCACGATCGTATTGGTTTTGGGTATGCGGAAAACGGAGTTACGACGGTGATCAAATATTTTGCATGATGTTTTATTACGGTTATGATTATTCTGTGAGCGCACCAATCCTTAGGTGTATAAAGTTACAACTTAAAATACAATTAGTGATAACTGTAGACTTTTCAGTGGACTACAACCTTTTTAAGCGAATGCGATGTAGTCAACCATTTATCATGTCCCAGATCAAGCCGCCATTTTTCCACAAATTTGCGGAATTTTTGCCAAATTCTGAATTCACATCGAAGATTTAGTTTTATCTGTATTTCTTTCATCATTTTATTTCAAATTAAAACCAACATCACTATTCAAACCTGTATAGTTTATTGAGTGTGAGTATATTGAGTAGGGAACCCCCACAATACCCAGTTTCTGAGACGGACCCATTTATGAAACACACAGGGTGGATTTACAAAATTTTCCTCACACTTTTCTCAGCAACTACATATCACAACTGCTTAATATTTGGTACCGAGCTTCAGCTTGGGGTTCTATACCGTGTCTACAGTTTTCAAGTCTGTCCCATATCGACTTCCTGTTTACTGACCAAACATATTTACGAAACCTATAGGGTGGATTTTGACGCGATTTCAAGAAGCAAAACGCGATTTCAAAATGACAGTTTACCAGGATGCTATTTGAAATCCCTGGGGAGAGACACTGCTCTTTACTTCCTTGTTTCAGGGTTAATTATTTGTTGAAGTCAACATTCATAATAAGTGTCCTATTCCTTCGATTGCTTGCATTCCGATATAAATGAGAGTGGAGGCATACGTAAGTGAGCAGTAGCTCACAGTTGATCTTGTTCATTCTGTTACACACAATGGCTTGGCACAGTTTCAACATTCAACGTTTGACAGTATTCATTCCATATTGAGTAAATAATTTAGAAATGGACAGCTTTAAATTTGGCAATTTTAACTGGGATAATATTTAGATCTGATTTTAGGTCTCTGGTTTAATTGTGGAACTTGATGTCATGGTAGTTCATTCAATGCGATTCTAAAATTTGTTTCTGGAACTATGGTTCGCTTTACCGTCGACATTTAAGTCAAGAATTTGATACGATTCGGTCATTAAAATGAAGAATGTTTACTCTTTACATACTGCACCTTTAATTTCTTTGGGAAGTGATTAAAAGTAAATCTTGGATGCTGATGAAATGAAATAAAGATGATTCTTGGTTTTAAGCTCAAACTCCAACTCATTTATTATTGTGATTTGATTTTGGAACTCACTTTAGATCAGGGATTCCCAAACCTTTTCGGCAAACAGCCTCAAATCGCCATTTTGAATTTTCTGTGATCCCAACCCACGACAAATCGACTTTTTTTTTTTTTCTTTTCAAATTTCAGATTTACAATTTAAAGCGAATATAACATTCGATCATTTTATTATCTCAGAAACATGTGCATCATAAGTGACTCCAAACCAAACAAATATTTCTTGTTAAAAGTTACCAGGCTAGCGAGAAGATACAGCTTTTCGAAACGCGTGTTTGAAAGGGCGTGCCTGTTTCCGCAGTCGCATCCGATACAGGATACACATGAACAATAACTAAGGATTTAAAACACGATCGGCGTGTTGATATTGGAAAATAATCCGCGCTGAGGTACTGTGATAGAACCTGACACGATGCACATCGAGGAGCCTGCTTTATACTGTTATAATCCATCTGGAGGATTAAAAAGTCACATCTGGTATAGTTGGAATACAGCGCCGACACATCCCTGTCTATCTGTTTTCCAAGTCAAATTGTAAAATGTTCTGCAATTTCATGCACGGCAGCTTTTAACAGACTGATGGTTCAAAAGTATTTGCTAATCGAGGCAATCCAAACACAGCTTTCGGTAGGTTTGAAGGCAGCATGAGAGGTTTATGTCGCATTTGAAAATTCAAACACTGACTGTAATAGGAAAAACTGGTTAGTGTTGGTACTCAATAACAGTCGAGATGAGAATTGGACGCAAGTCTGCAACTTGAGACAAAATAGCTACGTTTGATGTTGGCTGGACGGGGAAATTTGTCCATTTTATCACGGAATCCTGACACGAGTGTGACATGAGAGGATCGACTCCAATAGCATGTACGGTACGCTGATTGATTGAATGCCGCACCGAGGGATATTTTTAATATGTAAAATAAATGGAAATAAAATAAAAGAGGAGCTTGTGAATTTCTCGGCCTCTTTTGTGGGGTTGTGATGCCTGTTTCAGTTCGTCTGATTCTTAAATTGTCTTCAGTTTGATTTGAATTTGTTTGTAAAACGTGGTTCGTCTGATTCTCGAACTCTAGTTGATCTAATCGTGCTTGGTTTTGTTTCAGTTTCAGCACCATTGTGTGTTCAGGTACACTACCGTTCAAAAGTTTGGGGTCACCCAGACAATTTTGTGTTTTCCATGAAAAGTCACACTTTTATTTACCACCATAAGTTGTAAAATGAATAAAAAATATAGTCGAGACATTTTTCTGGCCATTTAATCGACCCCACAAATGTGATGCTCCAGAAACGCAATCTGCTCAAAGGAAGGTCAGTTTTATAGCTTCTCTAAAGAGCTCAACTGTTTTCAGCTGTGCTAACATGATTGTACAAGGGTTTTCTAATCATCCATTAGCCTTCTGAGGCAATGAGCAAACACATTGTACCATTAGAACACTGGAGTGAGAGTTGCTGGAAATGGGCCTCTATACACCTATGGAGATATTGCACCAAAAACCAGACATTTGCAGCTAGAATAGTCATTTACCACATTAGCAATGTATAGAGTGGATTTCTGATTAGTTTAAAGTGATCTTCATTGAAAAGAACAGTGCTTTTCTTTCAAAAATAAGGACATTTCAAAGTGACCCCAAACTTTTGAACGGTAGTGTACATGTACATGAAAGCTTGGTGCTTTCGATCAGTTATACAGAAGGAATAAAACGTGATGGGTACGCAGTTTTGGGGAAATAATCATTGTTAGCGTGGTGTGATGTGATACGACCTGACATGAAGCAGAGTTACTGCGACCAACATCGTCGATTCTTTTCCAGTAACAGCACATCGTGAAGTGTTTTATTCCTGTTATAAGTACAGAATTTTGGCAACACAAATAAATTTTTATTTGTTTAAGAACAACACATCGAAGCCATGGCTGAATAGTTCGAGAAGCAGCTTTGGAACCAAAAGGCTGCTGGTTTGATTCCCTGGACCGGCAGGAATGGCTGAAATGCCCTTGAGCAAGGCACCTAACCCCCAACTGCTTCCCAGGTTGCTCTGGGTATGTTTAGTTTATATTTCTCTTTGGTACAATTCTACAATTTCAGTCGGTTTAATTCTAAACTGTAAGGTGAACTTACTGTCAATTTAATTGGTCTGTTTCTCGAGCGCCAGTTGATTTTGAGTTTGGAAAGCTGGTTGTTTTTACTGTCGAATTCCCGTTAGTTTGATTTTTGTGGTTTGAGCTGGAGAAGATTTGTCCACGGTCATTTGGCTGCAGAAGTATTTCAAACGGCCGAGGCTCCTTCCTCTACCCGTAGCCTGCTGACTCCACACCGCACTCGCACACTTTTACTGCTGAGCCATCCAGCAGTAAAAACTATATCACTATAATCATGCGCTGTGCTGTGTTTAGCCTATATAACTGTCCATCCGCCTGGATTATTTTTCCACATACGGATTTTTTTGTGTTTTACAAATCCTTCAGAATGGAAACTTAAAGCACTTGGTATATGCAACATCACACACAAAAAAAAAAATAATATCAGTGATATCAGATTTAGTTTTACAGCTTTACAACTCTGGAATGATGTTTTAGTCAAAATGAAATGAGGAAATGTGTCCAGGATATCAATCATAAAATGAGTAAATGCAGCAATAAATATATACATGAGTCAATAAATAAACAATACTGAACTCCTTGTTCTATCCATCCATTATCGAATGCGTCTTATCGAATGAGTCATAAGGGAAGCTGGAGCCAATCCCAGCTGGAACACAAGATTATAAAATATTTTTTCATCATACTCATTTTCACAATCGTGCAATAACAGGAACATCATTACGTTTAATTTTGTATTTCGTAATAATTTATTGATCGATTTATGTTTACCAGGTTTTTAATAGCAGGTTATTTTTTTAAAGACGACTTTCATTTTAGAACGAGACCTTTATTTCATACTGACGACACATTTATTTAATAATGACACATTTATTTCAGAATGACACATGACACTGATTTCATGATGACACATTTATTTCATAATGACGTTTATTTAATGACATTTTTCACAGTGACACATTTCATGACTCATTTTACATTTCTTTCATCATGACACATTTCATAATGCCATATTTATGTCAGAATGACACATTTATTTAATGACATTTGTTTCATCATGGCACATTTTAATAACCTTTTATTTCAGAATAACACAATTGTTTCATAATGACACATTTTTCATAATGACACCTTTATTTCAAAATGACACATTTATTTAATGACATTTGTTTCATCATGACACATTTTATTGAATAACATTTCTTTCCGAATAAAACATTTATTTAATGACATTTGTTTCATCATGACCCATTTAATAACATTTATTTCAGAATAACACAATTATTTCATAATGACACATTTTTCATAATGACACCTTTATTTCAAAATGACAAATTTATTTAATGACATTTGTTTCATCATGACACATTTTATTGAATAACATTTCTTTCCGAATAAAACATTTCTTTAATGACATTTGTTTCATCATGACCCATTTAATAACATTTATTTCAGAATAACACAATTATTTCATAATGACACATTTTTCATAATGACACCTTTATTTCAAAATGACAAATTTATTTAATGACATTTGTTTCATCATGACACATTTTATTGAATAACATTTCTTTCCGAATAAAACATTTCTTTAATGACATTTGTTTCATCATGACCCATTTAATAACATTTATTTCAGAATAACACAATTGTTTCATAATGACACATTTTTCATAATGACACCTTTATTTCAAAATGACAAATTTATTTAATGACATTTGTTTCATCATGACACATTTTATTGAATAACATTTCTTTCCGAATAAAACATTTATTTAATGACATTTGTTTCATCATGACCCATTTAATAACATTTATTTCAGAATAACACAATTATTTCATAATGACACATTTATTTAAAAACCTGTATTTCAGAATAACACAATTTTCATAATGACACATTTATTTCATGACATTTGTTTCATAATGACACGTTCATTTCATCATGACATTTATTTCAAAATGACCCATTTATTCCACAAAAATATATCTATAATAATGACATTTGTTTCATCTTGACATTTAATAACACTTTTTTAAAAATAATGCCATTTATTTCATAATAGCATATTTCACAGAGGCACATTTATTTCATAACATTTCTTTCACAGTGACTTATTTCATAACGGCATTTCGTAACCTCACAATCATTTCATCATGACCTTTTATTTCAAAACGCATATTTAAGAATGGCACATATTTGTTTCTGAATGACGCGTTTATTTCAGAACTTCACATTTATTCCACGCTTGTACTCTTTCAGTCAACACAAATAGGTCTGCACCGATATAGTAATTGGCCGATCCTTTGCTTTGGCTCGTTTTGTGCATCTCGATACACGTTTGAGAATAAAATTTGTTGAGAACAGCCATCGATGCAGCGCAGTATGATTTAAAGTGTTGGCTTTTGATACTCTTTCATTAGCTTCAAAGAGGTCGAGTTGACGAATGATAAGCTGTGCTTCCTTCAATCGAACTGACCGGTAGAAAGATTGCACATATATGTATGTATGTGTGTGTGTATATATATATATATATATATATATATATATATATATATATATAATGAGTGATTCCACGCTTATGGGTACTGAAATGGGGACATGAACTTATTTTTAAAAATTCACCTAAAACCATTTCTTTTTTTACCATCAGGTCACAAAACATGTAATCTTTAATGAATGATATGTTAAAAGATAACTTTAATTTTCTGAGATGTAATAAAAACATATTTATATGCCAAAGTCAAGCCTATGAGTTCCAAAATGATGTGTTACATTACTTCTGTTACGATTGTCCATCTCGCGTCTGTTACAAATTAATTACAATCTAGCTATATACCATGTTAATCTTATTGAAAGAATGTGTATGTTTATTCTACTACACATGTTTATTAATTATATTTGCTAAAACATCACCTTCCTATGTTTCAAAAAGTAATTCTACATTGTTAAAATTGAGAATATATATGTCCACAACACTTCTGTTACGTTCTGACTTTGGCATATAAATATGTTTTTATTACATCTCAGAAAATTAAAGTTATCTTTTAACGTATCATTCATTAAAGATTACATGTTTTGTGACCTGATGGTAAAAAAAGAAATGGTTTTAGGTGAATTTTTAAAAATAAGTTCATGTCCCCATTTCAGTACCCATAAGCGTGGAATCACTCATATAAATAAAATCTCACTGTGTTTATTATTGTCGTGTTCTCTTACAGGGAACCTGAATGTGACTCTGCAGGTGTGGGACATTGGAGGTCAAACGATTGGAGGAAACATGTTGGATAAGTATATCTACGGAGCTCATGTACGTGAACACACACATGCACTTATGACACAGGCTGTTGTAAAGCACGGTGTACGTTATTATGTGTGTGTACCGTATGCGTGCGTGTGTATGTGTGTGTTGGACAGAATGGATGACATCATTGCCAAAGCTCTATTGCCTTTAAATTGAAACAGCATTCAGCTTTTTATTGACTGTATTAATATTTGGAGGGAATGAATAAAGCTTCTGTGTGCAGGGTGATGTATTTGTCATATTATTGCATCTAGCAGTAATTCATAAAGTTATTATGAAAATTAATAAAGCATGGCTGGAGCATGTGGCGAACAGCGAGTGATATATATGCAGTTAATATCTTATATTGTATGTCCTGAATAAGGGAAGGTGTGTTATTATTGACGTGTGTGTGTGTGTGTGTGTGTGTGTGTGTGTGTGTGTGTGTGTGTGTGTGCAGGGTGTCTTACTGGTGTATGACATCACCAACTCTCAGAGTTTTGAGAATCTCGAAGACTGGTATGGTGCAGTGAAAAAAGCACATGAGGAGTCAGACACGCAACCTGTTATTGCACTGGTGGGCAACAAGAGTGAGTGCACACACACACGTTTTACTATTCTTCCAGTGACCTCACCCTAACCTCAGTTATAGGAAGTGTTTTGGCTTATTTTTGTCATTCAAACATATTTTTCCTGAGGACCAGGAAATTGTCCCCCCACACACACGCACGCATATACATGCACACACATGATCTACACTAAGGCTACAACTAGGGCCATCCTTAAAAAAAAATCCGTTTCCTGTCCACCGGGTGAGCAAAAAAAATTTCAGTCGGGACAGTGGAATTTATTTTTTTATTATTTTATATATATATATATATATATATATATATATATATATATATATATATATATATGGATGGATAAGAAATCGCAATGCTGTGTTTGCTTTTTCTTTCAGTACTTTTTTATTACAAAAGCAGACACATTTAATAAAATGACGGTTTAATCAACTGAAGCTTGTACAAAAACTTTAAGTTAGCATTTTAAATGCTGACTGCAACATTTGCAAAACTTTTACAAAGGTACTTAAAATGCCCGACACACGGACTTTTTGTAGTTCTAAATCGAGCGTTAGGCCTAGTTCGGATGAAATTACACTATTAAAATGATCACTGAATGATTTGTTTTTCTGAATCTTTACTAGTTTGTTGTTCACTAGAATACCATTTTGCGATTTCACACTTAAGCAAAATTTAAAACTCCGGATCTGCTTCCTTCATGGTGGCTGCCATTTTTTTGTGCCGCACGGCGCATGCGCAGAGCTGATTCAGTTCAGAGTGCGCGCGCACTCGGCGGAGGCAGTAGTGTGTCGGAGGGGACAGAAGCAGAGATCACGCTTATTTTGTCTCCGGTAAACCAGTCTTCTCTCGTTCAATTACGTGCTGGCATCAAAAGACACTGTTGGTTGTAAATGAACCCAAACTGAGTCGTTGGAGTGTATTTTCATGCACAAATGGAGAAATGTTCGCTGAGTGTTTAGCTAATTGTGTAGCCACCATTGCAGACCGTTGTCGTTGTTAATTCATAGCATGCTCAGCTGCGTGAATGTGTCATGCACCGAAAATAAGAGATTTACAAGCCAGGAACGTCTCATGATGCAATACGCAAGAAAAGAAAGAAGATTTACTGCCATTTTATTTTGTATTTGAGTAAAGTGAATAAATAAATGGTCTGTGGAAAATACATTTAATCCTGGGAACTGCGTGCACAGGAGTTTATTTTGTGTTTACTCCCCCCCCTCCCCCGGCTGGCTACTTATTTGTCATGGCTGGCTAGTATGAGCCTTAGTGGAAAGCCCTGAGAATGCGTAAATGTCAAGTTCGATTTTAGATTTACGAACCCGAAAAAAATGTCGAAAAACCGGCGTTAAAAAAAAAATTTCAACCGCACAAACGACACTCACCCGGCCGGTGGACCGGAAACAGAACATTTTTAATAATGGCCTAGCAGTTGTTTTATTTATTGATTTTAATCAATTTATCTAACGATTATTTTTTGATTATCTGATTAATCATTTGGTTAAATTACCAATAAAAAAATAACCTTAACTTCCGTCGTTACTTTTTCAGCTCATCAGAATAAAATCTGACATATTTTAACATGAAATCGATGAATGAAGGAATCTTTTCAAACTTTAACTTTTACTTAATCATTTCACTTCTTCATCACAAAAGGTAAGATTTATGTAATTAGGAAGGTTTTTTTTTTTTAAAACTATATCATGCCATTAATTACTATCGATAATTGTGGCTGGTGCCGATTGCTTCCACTAATTTATAGCGTAACGTTAATCGACATCTACGTCGTTTCGTTCGATAGGTCTTTGTACACAAAACCAAACTGCTTCCAACATGCAAATCTGCTTGAAAGCGGCGTTGACACACTCGCACACGAGCGTCTGCTCGAGGGAGTCTTGGTTGAGTTCCTGTCTGCAACACACCAGATAAGGACGCAACAAGGGCTCCCAGGCACTGATACCAACCAACAATCAGACAAAACTCACGGTAATAAATACTTCCGCTGCTGGCTCAGCATTCTTTCTTTCAAGATATTCGTGCATAGCAGTTGTGTTACGCCATTTCAGTGCGACAAAGCATACAAGAGCAGCATTTCTTATGCCGCTTTTTAAGGAATTCGCACACTGTGAAAGGATAATCACTAGGTCCGGCCTTTTTGGGATAAAGTTTCCTTTTCAGCATGCCCGGGAGCAGGAGCCGCGGCAAGTGGGGACGACGAACGATGGCAATTTTTTTTCCCCCCATTTTTAATGAACAACTCATCACTCTCTGCATCAAATTAAATCCACTCTTGGAGTCCTTGGAGATTTCCACCCTGTGTCGTTATATATAATATTGTAATTATTCAAAATATAATTGTGTGTGTTATAATACAATATAAATAGTGTGTTATACAATATTCTTGTGTAAAATGTGTGTGTGTGTGGGTGGGTTCGAGAGAGAGAGAGAGAGAGAGAGAGAGAAAGACGTATATATGCTTGCCTTAGCTGTCAGCATTTTATAATCTTCTTCATTTATGTGTCTATGAGGAGCAGTAAGTCATCCGGCTCTCTGCGTGCACACACACACACACACACACACACACACTGGTTGCTGGCATTCCCAGGCATGCCTGCTCCCTCTCTTTCCCTCACTCTTGTTTTGGCGACTTTAATGGGTTCAGTTCTCTTAACCTTTCCTCATTGCTCTCTGTCACACATGCACAGACTGACTCTCGACTCTAAAACACTCTATGGGAAACATGGATCATTGTCGGGCCAAACAAATAGGTGTGTGTGTGTTGGCCAGTCCATATTGAATGCCCCTCTGTGTGCGTAGAAAGCTCTGGTTATTTTTCCTGGACTCCATCTTTCTTTCTGTCTTTCTTTCTTTCTTTCTCTGATTATAACTGTGCCCTTCTCTCATTTTTATCATTTATCTCTCTGCCTCTGTGTCTGTCTGTCTGTCTGTCTGTCTGTGTATCTTCCATGTCTCTCTAGCTGTGCTTTCTTTCTGTCTTTCTCATATCTGCCTGAATGTGACTGCACTTACAGAAAAAATGGGCGTGTATACGCTTCAGAGCAGCCAATCACAGACGAGTGTCTGAGTCATTTGACTTTGATAGCACATCTGACAGCGGAGAGTCCGTGTGTGTGTGTGTGTGTGTGTGTGTGTGTGTCCTGGCTGGTCCGTTAAGGTAAATATTGGTGCACATGGGTGCCGTGGAGATCGACTTGTGTGGTACGACATGGGCCATTACACCTATCTCACACACACACACACACACACACACACACACACACACACACACACACACACACACACACTCTCTTGGTCTCTCTCTCTTGGTCTCTCGCTCTCTCTTTCTCTGTTGTCATAACCGACCACACATTGCCCCATTTCAAAACACCTGTGTCACAAATCATTTTTCGATGGCTGTGTTTTGTTCATGACTGTGCCCTACTTCCTGAAAAGGTTGCACCCTTTATCGTAAAGTGGCTTGAAAGCAGCCATTCGGTTGCAGTGCGTACTGATTTTTATTTTTTATTTTTCCAAACCTGTTTAACTGACACACAGTTGCAGACATTTATGAGTGTGTCTTCCACCTGATTCTATCAAGTAGACTAATTTAAAAACACAAACGTAGCACAGGTTCCAATATGGGGCGGCACGGTGGTGTAGTGGTTAGCGCTGTCGCCTCACAGCAAGAAGGTCCGGGTTCGAGCCCCGTGGCCGGCGAGGGCCTTTCTGTGCGGAGTTTGCATGTTCTCCCCGTGTCCGCGTGGGTTTCCTCCGGGTGCTCCGGTTTCCCCGACAGTCCAAAGACATGCAGGTTAGGTTAACTGGTGACTCTAAATTGACCGTAGGTGTGAATGTGAGTGTGAATGGTTGTCTGTGTCTATGTGTCAGCCCTGTGATGACCTGGCGACTTGTCCAGGGTGTACCCCGCCTTTCGCCCGTAGTCAGCTGGGATAGGCTCCAGCTTGCCTGCGACCCTGTAGAAGGATAAAGCGGCTCGAGATAATGAGAATGAGGTTCCAGTATGGCTGCAAACACCGATCCGGTTCTGCAGTCAAAAATCGATTCATACGTCAGTCAGCTTACACTCCCCGGTTCATTATGTATTAAATCAAAACTTTGAAACTACCTAATTTCAAAAACTTGATTTAAAAACCGTCATTTTAATTCACAGATAAAGAGCCTACGGTGAGAGATGCAACCTGTAATACTAACTTTAGAAGATTATTTCAGAGCTCACGACCCCACTGATCAAATGGAATAACCAAAGCAATCGGTTACTTGGTTTGCACGGACACGTGCACCGATAGTGCCAAAGAACATGCTGGATTCAGACACATGATGGCTCCACTGGAACCCAGATGCATAATATCGATTCATTTTCGGAAAACACGTATCCCCTGCGCTGACTTAAGAATAATAATTTGTAGAGAGGAAATTTGAAGAAATGTTTTGTATTTCTGGTTCCTTACAGTCAAACCTAGGACATAGTACAACGGTATATTCAGGCAGTTGGCAGTTGTTGGTTTAAAAAAAACAAAAAACCACATCGCTGAGGGAGGGGGTAAAATCCTGAGGAAATAAAACTCCGAGATTAACCTTTTAAATTTATGAGAAAAGATGCGGATATTCTCTGAGATTATAAAGTCATAAATTTGCAAGGGGAAGAATTCCAAGATTAAAAAATCCTAAATTTATGGGAGAAAAAAAACAACAACAAAAAAAATCACATGATCCCTGGCTGCAGTGCATTCTGGGAAATGTAGTTGACAGTCTCCGAGTGCTTTTTACCTTTATTTATTTGTTTATTTTTTAATCGTGCAATCAAGAAGGAACGAGTGCATTTCTTGAAACTCTCGGCTCAGCCGTGGAGTCTGGTGTGTGATGACGTTGATCCAGCCTTGCAAAGCTATCTGGTTCCTTGATGGAAAAAAGAAAAACCCACTATCCCCCCCCCCCCCCCCCCCCCAATTATATTCTCATAAATTTGCGACTTTTAATCTAAAAAATTCTGACTTTTTTTTTTCTTAACACGTTTCTGACTGGGCGGCACGGTGGTGTAGTGGTTAGCGCTGTCGTCTCACAGCAAGAAGGTCCTGGGTTCGAGCCCCATGGCCGGCGAGGGCCTTTCTGTGTGGAGTTTGGAGTTCACGTCAGAAATTAACGTGAATGTTCATTTCCCGTTGCAGCAGCGCCACACTGAAATGCAATCACTGTCCAATCACAGCCCGAAGCTTGGACACGGCTGTAACCCAGAAGTAAATAACTATAAATGGTGTTCTTGGACATGAACAGTGATGTCTCTTGGAAAGTGATGCCTTCACCCAGGAGTCCAGTGTCAGTCTGTGATTGGACAGTGACTGCATTTCAGTGCAGCGTCACAGCAACACAGTGATGAAACTGAAATGCAGAAATGCAACACGACATGGAATTTACATTTGTTTGATTGTTATTTTTCACTTCCAAGATAACACAGGGCAGCACGGTGGTGTAGTGGTTAGCGCTGTCGCCTCACAGCAAGAAGGTCCGGGTTCGAGCCCCGGGGCCGGCGAGGGCCTTTCTGTGAGGAGTTTGCATGTTCTCCCCGTGTCTGCGTGGGTTTCCTCCGGGTGCTCCGGTTTCCCCCACAGTCCAAAGACATGCAGGTTAGGTTAACTGGTGACTCTAAATTGACCGTAGGTGTGAATGTGAGTGTGAATGGTTGTCTGTGTCTATGTGTCAGCCCTGTGATGACCTGGCGACTTGTCCAGGGTGTACCCCGCCTTTCGCCCGTAGTCAGCTGGGATAGGCTCCAGGTTGCCTGTGACCCTGTAGAAGGATAAAGCGGCTAGAGATAATGAGATGAGATGAGACGTTTCTGACTTTAAAACCTCAGAGAATACCCAAGGTTTTTTTTTTTCCTCGTAAATTTATGACTTTAATCTCAGAAATTCTGAGATTTTTTTTCTTAGAATATTATCTCCTGCCTCAGTTCCACATTTCATTTTTTTAAACCTACAATGGCCTGAATATGCCCTCATAACATACAGTATCAATACATGTTAAATTTAACTGAACTGAATCTGACTGGATCGGACCTGAATCAAATCTTATGGTGCTGATCTGAATCGTACTGCATTAAAGAATGTTCTTGGTTTTTTTTGGTCTTTGTTTTGTATACTTGCGTATCAAGATGCGCATCATATCATCTGAAAGCGGGAGATTCGCACCCAAGTTGACATGTGCATCGATGGTAAAATGGGCAGAAAGAGAACTAAGTAAAGACAGTGAGACAGTTTTCAAATGGAAGAAAACTGAGAAACAGAAAGTGAGACAGATGAGAAGAAAATAAATAAGGAAGTAATAAATAAAGCTAAGAGAAATGTAGGGAGGGAAATAAGACAGGAAAAAACAAAGAAAGTGAGTAAGAGAATGTATTTTAAATTAAATCATATTTGAATTATAAGGTTTATCTCAGGTTATATTCATGGCCACTTGGTTCTGAAAGAGTGATATTGTTACAGAAACACTGATATCTCATGATGTATGTCTGTCTATCTGTCTTTCTTTCTGTCTTTCTTTCTGAGGGGTGTGTGTGTGGTCCACTGCAGTCTCTTCAGCACTGGGGTTTTTGTTGGCTTTCATAAGTCCTTGGAGCCCATAAAGTCTTGCAGCCATAACCTGGGCCCCTACACACACACACACACACACACACACACACACACACACACACACACACACACACCATTGCCAGTGAGATTATTTGAATAGAGCTGTTTTTGAGTTGCATTGTTGGCTTCATTGCAGGTGTTTTTGCATGTGTTAAGGCACAAGTTTAATTGTGTGTGCGTATGTACAAGTATGTACGACCATGTGTGTGTGTGTGCGCGTGTGTGTGTCCTGTGCCGTCTTGGAATGGAAAGACGATCCTGCGATGTATGAGCTGTTGACAGAACACTTTTGACCATCAGGAAACCTGTAGTCCCAGTGTGCTCACACACACATACAAATTGCCTGTGTATCCAGTAATCTAACACACAGAAGTGACCTGGACTACACATAAAGTCTACAAAGAGTATTCTTTCTTGGTCACCCGCACACAGTGAGCATAAACCCTCTACAGCATTCGTGAGCTGAGTAACCACTAATGCGACAGCAGCTCGTTCAAGATTTGGCCTATGTCCCCTGGTAAGGGAGTGGGTGGGCTGTGCCTGCTCTTGGGGCTGTACTCCCTATAATGGACTGGCTGTGGCCCCTCTTAGGCTGTGCTTCATCCAAAGGATGTTAGGGCTTTGCTCACTGTTAAGGCTGTGCTGACTCTTATAGATGTGTTCCTTGTAAGGTGTGGGCTGTGCCCCGTCTTAGGGCTGTGCCCCGTCTTAAAGCTCTGCCGACTCTTTGGGCAGTAATCCATGTTAGGGGCTGGATGTGCCCTCTCTTAGGGTTCTGACCACTCTTAGGCCTGTGCTCCCTGTAAGGACTCGGGTATGCCCTCTCTTGGGGCTGCACTCCCTGTAAGGAATCAAGTATGCCTTCTCTTAGGGCTGTGCTCCCTATAAGGAGTCGGGTAATGTTCTGTCTTAGGGCTGTGCTCCCTGTAAGGAGTCAGGTAATGCCCTCTCTTAGGGCTGTGCTCCCTGTAAGGAATCAGGTAATGTCCTTCCTCAGGGCTGTGCTCCCTGTAAGGAATCAGGTAATGCCCTCGCTCAGGGCTGTGCTTCCTGTAAGGAGTCAGGTAATGCCCTCTCTTAGGGCTGTGCTCCCTGTAAGGAGTCGGGTATACCTTGTCTGAGGGCTGTGCTCCCTGTAAGCAGTTGGATATACCTTCTCTTATGGCTGTGCTCCCTGTAAGGAGTCAGGTATGCCCTATCTTAGGGCTGTATGCCCTGTAAGGAGTCGGGTGTATACCCTCTGTTATGGCTGTGCTCCCTGTAAGGAGTCGGCTATACCCTCTCTTATGGCTGTGCTCCCTGTAAGGAGTCGGCTATGCCCTCTCTTATGGCTGTGCTCCCCGTAAGGAGTCGGGTATGCCCTCTCTTATGGCTGTGCTCCCCGCAAGGAGTCGGGTATGCCCTCTCTTATGGCTGTGCTCCCCGCAAGGAGTCGGGTATGCCCTCTGTTATGGCTGTGCTCCCTGTAAGGAGTCGGGTATGCCCTCTCTTATGGCTGTGCTCCCCGTAAGGAGTCGGGTATGCCCTCTCTTATGGCTGTGCTCCCTGTAAGGAGTCGGGTATGCCCTCTCTTATGGCTGTGCTCCCCGTAAGGAGTCGGGTATGCCCTCTCTTATGGCTGTGCTCCCTGTAAGGAGTCGGGTATGCCCTCTCTTATGGCTGTGCTCCCCGCAAGGAGTCGGGTATGCCCTCTGTTATGGCTGTGCTCCCTGTAAGGAGCCGGGCATGCCCCTTCTTTGGACTGGGCTCCCTATAAGGGGTATTCCCCTTGTAAGTTTTGCCACTTATAGGGGCAGAATTTTATTTTGCATTTGCATTATCTTCAATCTCAGGCTTGAAAATCTTTAAGCCTTTTTAAGGTTTAATTTTCAGTCACATCTGATCAGGAAAGTAAACATGCTTTAACATGCATTAATTTATTCTGTGTTCCATCACTCTTTGTCCGAATTGTCTGAATGAATGTATTTAACTCAGAAAGCTGAGGTTATTGTGTGCCACTATTGACACTGAATTGTTCATTCAGTTTTCTTTCTGTTCATTAATTAATATCAGCCATTAGTTTGTCATTTATATCTAAACGTGAAAAACAGTGTAAAAAAAAGTTTGCTTCAGGTTTGCCATGAATCTTGGACGGACACACACACACACACACACACACACACACACACACACACACACACACACACACAATAAACAGTCTGCTGCCTGTCTTAGCTCACTCTCCTTCAGACACACACCCGACTCCAGCACTGAATGGCCAAACGGTGTGACAGAAGGAAGGAGAAGCAGTGTGTACGTTTCTATCTTCTTATGCGTCTCTCTCTCTCTCACACACACACACACACACACACACACACACACACACACACTATGGGATTGGGCAGCTGTCCTAACACCACTCCAGTCTGCTTTATGAGCTGTGCTCGTGTCATTTATGAAGCGGCATTTTTTTTTCATATTTCTTGTGAAGTCATTTAATAGACGTTTAATAATTCAGTAAAGAGGCAGTCAATGTCCAGAGCGATTAGCATCAGTGCACCAAAATTTTCCACATGCTTACACAAGCCAACGACTTCCTGAACAAACTGAGCACTTCCTGACCTTAACTCTAAATTTAACTCTCAGTCCTATCCAGTTCTTCAGACCAGTGCTAAGATTCAAAAACGCTCTCCTTGATTTTCATAGCGAGTTCATGGCTCATTAGTGAGCGTTTAAAAATCTTCACCCATTTTAAGGATCTGTTCAAAATGCTAGAACTCTAAGAATCATTTTTAACAGTACTTGAAGTCAAGTAGCTGAGGGACATGTTACCGCAAATGTTTTTTGGGAATTAAGTTTCTCAATCGGTCTCCATATTCGAGCCCTGTATACCTGATCATTATATATGGACACAGTGCTGTGAAACCACTTGGCCACCATACAGGCCACTTCTGCCAACCACTTATCAAGGTATTTATAGATGAATAGTCACCACATAGTCAGTTCTAGGCTGTAGGTGCATCCTGCAGAAGCTTGAGAAGGCTAGATGTTTGACAGCACCCTGAGCTTCACAGCATCTATTTGAACCACCTGCATTAAGCTGAATGGCAGTCTGAGGTCAGTCGTTCAGTCTGATTTACTAGAGAAGTTTAAAGTATGGCTGTACCAGCACGGTTGCTTTCCGAGAATTCCGTGGCCATTCCTATAATATGAGGTGCTGAACTTGACAGTCAAGCCATGGAGAGAAACGTCAGTAACCACCTCCAGAGATGGATGGACTTGCACAAGTGTCAAAGTAGTATCACACTTGTGGGCATAACAAATTGCAACTAGCACTATGTTCTTTGTTTGAGGAGTTTAAAGTGACGAGAGCCAGACAGAGAGTGCATTATAAGAAGTCAAAAGTGGCCAGATCCAGAGATGAGGTGAAGACTGGGAGGAAGCGGAGAGCGGAGGAAGCTGTTCTGCAAATAGAACTGTTGATCTGGGGAAACAAGAAAAGAGAAGTGCCTGCTTAATACAGACGAAAGTAAGAGCAGAAATAGAAGAGGAAAATCCTGCGAGATGGCATCAATGAAGCAACAGGACACCTGGACAAGATCAGAAAATGCCCTGGAAAGGAAGGTGAGTTGTAGAAAGCTGAACCCTGCCAGGTCAAGTTCCTCATTCAGATGGAATGTGATATACTTCCAAGCCCATCAAGCCTTCACGCTCGGGGCAATATGTAGTCAACAGCTTGTCCAATGTGCTGTAAGCATGGAAACTTGGAGCATATCCTAAGTTGTTGTTCAGAGTTTCTAGGAGAAGGTATGCTACTGATGGCAAAATGGTCAGTTCCTGAAGGTCATCTCAGAAGCTATCAGTGCAGAAATTGGGCATGCAAGTCAGTCCCCACCCAGGATTCTAACTAGATCAAAATATCAGCGTAGTGGCACCAGTCATAACAGCCGGGGGTTCGGGGGCCGAAGACGGCCCCCGAAAGCTCATGGGTTCTCCATACTTGGAGATGCATTCTAGTGCATTATCTGGCACTTGCAGGCCTCCCTGAAAGTCACTATTTTTCGGTAATATTACTGAGATTTTTTTTTTTCCAAAAGTTGCTGTGATTTGTTTGTTTTTGATTGAAGACTTATTAATATTCAACTATATTGGTGACATATTTATGGAATAAGAATAAAACAACCAATTGATGTTCACCAAGCGTCAGCTTTATTTTCAGCTTCAGCCATTCAATTACAATACGTGACTATCCAGCTCTAACTTGTATCCTACCTTCCCCTTCTGACCGTTACTCTGATGGTTTCAATGTACCATGTTGCATCATAAAAAAAAACTGCTGGGGACCGGCACATATAACGTGCATGGTGTGTAAGCGCCTCTTAACATGGATGGCACTTTACCGCGAACACAGCATAAGGAAGGAGGTAAACCAGACGAGCATGATCAGTGACAGCCTCCACACGGAACTCCTCGGGCAGCTATGCACTGGACGCTTACGTGGACGGGGAGCAGACAGAGTATGTCCGAATGCAGAACATTGGCACGCCGCCACGTGAGGATAACAAGAGAAAATTAAACAAAAGACCACATTTTCAAGATTGACAAGTCTTTTTATGAGTAGAGCGGTAACTTTTTCCAGGCGTGTCAGCAATATTGTGGGCGTAGCAGTAAGGAAACATTGCGTATCAGGCTGATATGTTGAAAAGGCCTCGTGAGAACCCTGCCCACCATGAGCACCATCATCGTTAGTAGAGCTGGCAAGCAACAGTGACCCCAAGTGAAATCTGCAGGAATTCTGAGCTCTGTGATGCCCCTTTTCCACCAAAGCAGTTCCAGGGCTGGTTCGGGGCCAGTGCTTAGTTTGGAACCGGGTTTTCTGTTTCCACTGACAAAGAACTGGCTCTGGGGCCAGAAAAACCGGTTCCAGGCTAGCACCAACTCTCTGCTGGGCCAGAGGAAAGAACCGCTTACGTCAGCGGGCAGGGGGGGCGGAGTTGTTAAGACCAACAACAATAACAAGACCGCAGGCCGCGAAAGATCGCCATTTTTAAGCGACGAGAAGCAGCAGCTGTACAAACCCGAAGTCATCCATTATTATTGTTGTTGCTGCTGCTGCTGCTTCTTCCGTGTTGTTTTTGCTTCGATATTCGCGCCAAGGTTTATGCAAACGTAGCGACGTAACTGATGTATACAGCGACGTAACTGACGTATACAACGACGTAATGACGTGGCTTCCCTTAGCACCGCGAGCTATGGAAAAGCAAACTGGTTCTCAGCTGGCTCGCAAGTTGAACGAGTTGTGAACCAGCACCAGCACTGGCCCCGAACCAGCCCTGGAACTGATTTGGTGGAAAAGGGGTGTGAGAGACCCGTAGTTATTGTTAGAACTGAAGTTTACTTGCCATGTTGCCATGATAAACTACCACCATGAGAGTCATGTCCGAGTCCACCAAGCAGGTTGTCTTTCTGGAACGTACAGTCCCTTGGGAAGACCGGGGTGCGCTCAGCCTCAGCTGTGCCTCCTGGAAGAGGGTGTCTGATTTTGAAAGGCCCAAAGATTTCAGGTACATCACTGATGAAGTGCAATTGTACTTGGAGAAACTGAACAAACCCCTTTTGTTCAAACCTACTTAGAGTGTCTTTTGTACCTCAAGATCTTCTCCATTACGACGGAGTAAAATTCAAATGTAAGCAAGATCTTGTCTACTTGGCTTCATGGCAACTTCCTGTGCACTGAATGTAGTGTAGGTTTGGACAGGACTTGAATCTGATTCAGTAACAAAGTTCTAGGATTCCACTTAATCTAGGTGTCTAGGACTTTAAATTGGAGCCAGAGGACTTCGGTGTCCTCGAACGTGTTTGTACTCTGAAACTGTAGATACAGTGTTTTGAGCCACAGCACGATGAACCTAAGAGCAGCGTGCGAGTACTTTAGGTGTGTGTGAAGGAGACTGTGTGTATGTGCATGTGTTGTACTTCAGTCTGCAGACAGTGTCTGCGCTTTATCAGCCTAAATGGGCGCTGATGTGTGCTGATGGCTCTGTTAGCCGCTGTGTTTATAACTTCACGGAGCCACTTAAGAGCAGCGCAGCGCAAGGTCCATCCCCCCCCCTTATGCATTCTCGCTCTAATGGAACGACCTGGCTATTTAACGGCTGCTAGCTGGCGCTAAGGACCAGACACACACTTCCCCTCCCCTTCACACTCTGCTCTCTCGCATTATGAGGTCCTCCGAGTTTTATAAAAGCGTCTTAGCCCTCGCCATGAGCTTGGACCCCCATAACTCGACCCTTTTCCCCCTACGTGTGTGTGAGCGTGTGTTTGGGTTAAACAGTGTCGGTGGCTGTTAACGGTGTTATGTGAAGTTTATTTGCTCCGTTTAAACGTTCCAGCCTGACATTGCCACAAAGAGCGCTCTCTGTGCGCTCAGCTCTCGCTCTGTGTGTTCTGCAGGGTGCTGGAGGTTCATAAATTAATGAGCATTTTCATACACGCTCGTTTACGTGCGTTCAAGTCCCCTATGGCTTTTTCGGCATGTCAGTTGAACTTTGCCATGTGCCAACGCCACGCTTTCACGTCATGCATCTCGCCTAATCTTTTATCATGGTTTTAAAACCGTCGCCTTCAGATTTTTCCAAAATAAGGGACCTTATGTCCGAGTCACTCACTGTGGTATAGGGCCACACTGTATCAAACATGTAAAAATCTATTTCTGAAGATATGTATACACTTGTACAGAAAATAGTTTAAGGTGGTCTTTGGAACACCTTTAAACTATTTTTTCTGTTGTTCCACGATGAGGAAAAAAAAATGAATTGTATTTTTGAGGAATAAAATTATCAAGCGCTGATTATAACATACTGGTCCGGGCCATGATGGACAGCACAAGGTCCGCTAATACGGATGTGTTCGATTAAGTGGAGTTCTTTCTGTGTGCGAGAGAGAGAGAGAGAGAGACGCCACAATGGCGGTCATTAAAGTAAACATTTCCCGGTGAGAGGGACGAAGCATAGCCATCGTTCTTCTCGCCTCATAATCCGTCACGGATCCGTCTCTCTCTCTCTCTCTCACACACACACACTCACACTCAGCTTAGACACTGATGATGATTCGTCACATTATCTTTCGCACTCAGATGTAAACAGTTTATTTAGTGTTTGCTGGTCCATCCTGCTACATGGGCACGCTGACACTAGCTGAGCAGATCCAGACCTCCGGCAAGAGATCCACACACACTGATAACCCCGAAACACTACATTAATAACGCACACATACATTCAAACACACACGAGAGGAGGCAGATCTGCACTACAAGATCTCGACATGCTGATAACCCCTGATCATGGCATTAATAACACACACACACAGGATTAGCATTGTGCGTTTGCGAGTACTGGAGACAGGACTCGCTGGTCTAGATTAGATTAGAGGAGAAAAATGATCATCGGTACCGTCATGTACACAAAGCCTTAAGGAGTTGAGCTTGGACCGCGCTAGCTTTAACTCTTAACGCTAATGACCTTTCGTGACATCATGTTATCTTTTACCTCCACGAATAAGGTCCTGGATAGTCGGTGATATTCAGCAGTAGGAATGCAGCGATCTGATAGCGTCAAGAATCAGTGTGCAAGATCTAAATTTGAGTCCTTTAAGGCCCGGTCCCACTGGCTGATGGACACAAAACGTATGCAAAAAGGACACAGCGGACGAGCAAAATTTCGGGGGTGGCTCTATCCGTTTTCATCCGCTCCAGAAATGGACAAAATTGGTGAAAATTTGCGAAAACAGAACGGAAAAGAACGGACGTGGGTAGTATATAGCGGGGATGTTAAACGCATGTTCATAGGAAGCCTAGCGGATGGAAGTGGATGACAGCTCCGAAGGGGTTACCGGTGATAACTGAGAAGCGGACGCATAGCAGAAAGAGCGGATGCATAGCAGATGAAGGGGATGCATCACGTACGCCTAACGGAAACAAAGGGGATGTTGCGCGGATGTATATCGGATGCAGACCGTTGACTGCGCATGCGGGGGGTATGAATTGCGTCTGCTCCGCGGATATAAAGGGATGCAGCACACACGCCGTCAGCATAAAGCGGAAAGACGTGCTGGCGGCTACATCGAGAGATCCAGATGATTTTCTCCCCCTTTTTATACAAAATATCGATTGTCCGCTAGGTGTCCTTCTACATACTCTAGACATACTCCAGACATCCTAAATATACGAGATACATCCCAGATATAAACGCTTTGTCCGTTTTGAATACTTTATATACGAGATGCATACGCTTACATCCTTTCTATTTCCGTGCTACTAACGATGAATAGACGTTTCATGTACCTTATCTTTCCTCCCTCTTTCCGTTTTCAGCTGCAGCGGATGTGAGTTGCGAGGATGCCCAGAGGATGCAGAGAGGATACAGCAGACGTTTAACGGATGATAACGGACATGGAACGTTTGTTGCTCGTATATGTCGCGGATTTACATCGTACACGGCGGAAAGTTCATCCGTTCTAAAAGTTTTGTGCAGCTCAAAACTTTTTGCGCGGATGAAATCACAGTGGACGGATGCTCGATGGATAGAGCGTATGAAGCACGTATGCAATGAGTACACAACGGATGCGTAGCGTTTTCCAACGGATGGCAAAGATTTTTTTACGTTTTACATCCTCTTTGCATCCGTAAGAGCAGTGGGACCGGGCCTTTATCGCCACGCAACAAAGTGCAGGCAAAGGTAAGGAGTCTGAAACAGGAAGTCGATGGAAAATACCACATTCGCACATCCACATTTGTTCAGACGTTTATCCAAAGTCACTTCAGTCGGGCAGTTTTAAGTCTTGATTGGGTTAATCTGGCATGTTTTATGTGATAGCGCCTCCTAGAGGAGACGCACTCCGTAGATGCACGCGCGCGTATCGATGCCAGCGTCGACGCCGTACCTACGGCACTGATTTGATGCAGAAGTATAAATCGGATTTTTTTGACGCCAAGCTGCATTTGTTGTCTTATTAACTTTTTGAAAGAGAAAAAAACAGTAGCAGGTGATATAAACATAAAAGATGGAGCTTATGTATTAATTGGTAGAGTGGAGGAAGTCGCAACAGGAACTCGTTCCAAAACATTAAACGTTTTTTTTTTTTTTTTGTGCGTTAATAAATAAAACATTGATAAATTCTTGTTCTCGAATAAGAGAGACTTTTGGATATGCTGATCTCGGAAAACAATCAGCTTCATGGTAGGAATGTATTACTCCATCTCATCATCTCTAGCCGCTTTATCCTGTTCTACAGGGTCGCAGGCGAGCTGGAGCCTATCCCAGCTGACTACGGGCGAAAGGCGGGGTACACCCTGGACAAGTCGCCAGGTCATCACAGGGCTGACACATAGACACAGACAACCATTCACACTCACATTCGCACCTACGGTCAATTTAGAGTCACCAGTTAACCTAACCTGCATGTCTTTGGACTGTGGGGGAAACCGGAGCACCCGGAGGAAACCCACGCGGACACGGGGAGAACATGCAAACTCCGCACAGAAAGGCCCTCGCCGACCACGGGGCTCGAACCCGGACCTTCTTGCTGTGAGGCGACAGCGCTAACCACTACACCACCGTGCTGCCGTTGGATTACTCCACTTCATTATTATTTTCCGAGAATAGCACTCCCTCAACTGTTTTAATTCATACTTATTTAATACACACTTTCGTCTCCGTCTTGGTAAGTAATATTTTTGGACTTTTTTAAATCTTGGACCCTCATGACACAGTGCATGTGTGTTAACCATAGTCTCTCTGTGACGGTCAGGTCCAGAGCAGATAAACACCCCGATCTCCTACTGCAGGAAATCTATATGTACAATAACCCGAGCACTGATTTGCAGTCCCTATTTTTGGTAACAATAGATTTTATGAAAATATTTCTCCAGCGAAACGCATTAGCGTGTTTGTTATCGATAATGAACGAGCCATGTCAGGAGTACGTTTCACCATAACTGCCAACATATTCTGCGGCTTTTCATTTCACATGCAAAACCTCTCGTATGGAGCGGTGTGTGTGTGTGGACATGTTTTTATATCTTGCTGGGAATCAAATGTCCTTACAAGTACAGGAATATCTGACAGTTTGGACCTTGTGGGGACATTTGGTTGATCCCCGTGAGGGAAAAAAACCCCAGCAGCTTTTATTGAAGAAACAAAAAAAGGCCAAAAGGTTTCGGTTTAGCTCCCGAAGTGAAGGTTTGGGTTAGATTTAAGTGTAGCATCGCGTTCATTAGCTGCCTTAATAGAACGTCCTTACAAGGATTACAAGACAAATATTTGGAGTGTTTTCAGATGGGTTAAGTCAGGAATAAACACTTGGGGTCATGCTGTTTTTGGAACATAATCAACGATGCAGCAGTGCGATGCAACCTGATCTGAAATGGAGTTACTCTTATCTCATTATCTCTAGCCGCTTTATCCTGTTCTACAGGGTCGCAGGCAAGCTGGAGCCTATCCCAGCTGACTACGGGAGAAAGGCGGGGTACACCCTGGACAAGTCGCCAGGTCATCACAGGGCTGACGCATAGACACAGACAACCATTCACACTCACATTCACACCTACGGTCAATTTAGAGTCACCAGTTAACCTAACCTGCATGTCTTTGGACTGTGGGGGAAACCCACGGGGAGAACGTGCAAACTCTGCACAGAAAGGCCCTCGCCGGCCACAGGGCTCGAACCCGGACCTTCTTGCTGTGAGGCGACAGCGCTAACAACTACACCACCGTTACGCCCACTCTTACAAATAAATATTTTTTATCCATTAATAGATGACTTGCAACCACGTGATCAAAACGTGCGACGTCATGAGCGTCCACCATGATGGCGGATATACAACTAGGACGGCGGCCGCCAAAAGGGTGTCTGTAAATAAACAATGCTGAATTTTCTCAGTATTACCACAATTTGAACAGTCGAGCGAAGGTAGATGTGTGTGGTTTTGACCCATATTATTGAAAAAAGTCAGACTTTTCTGAAGATAAGAAGCTTCGACTGACCATCAAGTACCCGGATATCGCGTTCTGTCTGGTTCGGCTGCCGAAGAATCAAGTCTGACCTTGGACGAAACTTTGCCCATGTTCTGAGTGGGTGCCCAGTCGGGATTGTTTCTCCAGATCGGATAATTTTAATGGCGCTCCTAGAAGCAAAACGGTAATACACGTGTTAAAATTATAACAACGACCGAGTGAACCACAACAAGAGAACGCTCATTTTATAGCAAAATTCTCGCAAAACGAAATAAAATTCCTCCATGATATTATCGAGAGAGCTTTTGAATCTCACCTGAGATAAAACGATGACCGCAAACACGAGCTGTTTTGGTTTTCGCCTCTGTTAGATCGGCCCTGCCGATGTTGTTCAGCCGCGCTCGTCTCCTCTCCGTACTAAGCCTCAGAGTTTCCTCGCCCTCTTTCCGAATCCCATCCGGAATTCTAAAAAATCAGAACGTGCCACGGTCACGAGTACTGTCGTGACCACGACCATATACAGCACAAAGATATGGCGTCGCAAAAAGAACGCTTAAAGCAGTGGAAAAACAGAGAGTTGCGCACGCCTGACTGTTTTGTATGGAATATCGCTCGACCCGCATTTGGAGATCCACCAACATGGCCGACATCCAGGTTTCTATTTTGCCTTGACGTCACTTGCAAGTCAAGGATAATTACATTTCATGATCCACCATGAAACAAGTCAGTTCTTGTTATGAAGGTTTTCCTTTTTCTGCAGAATGCAAAGTTCTCTGTCCTGAAGAGTATCCTGGTGTGGAAAGATTGAAGGAAACTTAGCTCTGGCTGTTATAAATTACTTACACTTCCAAAAACGTTACAGGGAATTAATACGTTTATGTGGATTGGATTCAGCAGACGAGTTCTTCTAAATTAGGAACAATAGAATTCAAACCCGTGACTTTGTCTTCACTTTCTCCTCCAACGTGTTTCTGGTCACACAGCAACTTTGCCGGCATTTGAAGCGTGGTATAAACGTACTCAGCTGACAAAAGCACCTCAACACTCATTTCACCCGCTGTTATTGTTTTGAAAGCAGCGTCGGTATGATCGGGGGGTTCATATTTCCGATGTGTAGCATGTTCGACAGTACCAGACAAAAGTTTGGACACACCTTTGAATTCAATGTTTTTTCTCTATTTTTCTTCATTAAAAGTCGCTTCATGTTTTAAAGTAACGATGGATGTCGTTTCTCTGGACTTCGTTGAGCGGTTCTTGACGTAATATGGATTAGTACAGTTGTGGAATAGGGCTGATTGTATTGATTGTATTTTTATTATTTACTGTTTCCTGTCTGATCTCAAACGCAAGAAACTCGTCCACTCGTTAATATTTGACGAGGCACCTGTTAGTTGAAAACCGTTCCAGGTGCCTACCTCATGGAGCTGGTTAAGATGATGCCAATAGTTTGCAAAGCATCATCAAGGTAAACACTGGCTCCTTTGAAGAAACTCAAATTTTCAACATTTTTTTTTTTTACCACATAATTCCGTCTATGTTCCATATGTTATTTCATAGTCTTGATGTCTTCAGTGTTGTTCTACAATGTAGAAAATAGTCAAAATACAGAAAAACCTATGAATGAATGGGGTGTACAAACTTTTGACTGGTACCGGACGTCACCCCGGACACCGGCGCTCCATTGTGTTATATATCACGCTTCATTAAAAACACACACTGTCGGCTTTATTTGGTTCACTGTAAATAACCAAAGACGGAATATGAAGGGATCTTCTTCGTGGCACTGTTGAGGAAAATCTGTGTCAGGAGGGCGCATGTTCTAAACTCGCTTATAAAGTTTAAGTTACAGTTTAAAGTTCGTCTTGTGGTTTTGTAGGTACGGCTAATCAGTAAGAGGTAGCTACATTAATTATCTTCATCGTACATTAGAGTTTGTGTGCGAGTTGGCTATATAGTGGAGATTTTGTGTGTGTGTGTGTGTGTGTAATTTTGATTGATATGTATGTAGAAATGAAAAGGATCTAATGGATCGAGAGGATTAGGTGTGTTTAGTGCTGGTAGCAGACAGAGAGCCTGCTCTGCTCCATACCGCCATTAATCTCTCTCTCTCTCTCACACACACACACAGAAACAGTACTTTTAACTGTTTATACATGCATAGACACAGATTTTGTGTGTGTGTGTGCTTCTTGACTTGTGTAGCTGATGTGTTGTCACTTGCATGGCAAGCCATGTGTCTATAAATGCTTTATATTTGTTGCATCATACCTAGAAAACACACACGCGCACACGAATGGTAATAGTGAAGAGAAAAAGCTTTTGTAGAAACAGAAGAAAGCTATAGGGAAATGTTATACCTTACTATATGCACGCACACACACACACACACACACACACACGGGGTGCAGTAGATACTGGGTGTGTCTGTCACTGACACCAAAAGGATGAACAAGAGAATCTTTACTTTCAGCTCAGTGACCCCTGCCTGACCTCTGTGTGTGGCGACCCAGGTGTGACCCGTGTGTGTGTGTACATTTCACGATGTCTTTATTCATGCCAATCACGAGTAGTACAAGTGACACAGTATAATATGAAATATTATTTTTACTCTTGGTGTTCCTGAAAATGTATTTTCTTTGATAAAAGCTACATTACTGATGAATAAATTATTAACTTATTCAGTCATAAATTTGTTTCGAGGTGGTTTCAGTTTGTGTTTCGGCTTTCGTTTCATCATTTAGGGTTTAACGTTAGGATTCCGAAAATTTACAGTTAGCCGCGCACGCACACATACCCCCGCAGGACAGGTGTGCTCTCAGGAGGGTCAGAGAGAGGTCACGTGTGTGTGTGTGTGTGTGTGTCCCCAGGGCTGAAGAATACAGTGTTGTATCGGACAATACTGTGTAACTGTAGCTGTAGCCTAAAGGTGTGTGGGTTTTATGTATTTGTGACAGCTTTGTTGTCCTTTGGTACTCACACACACACACACACTTCTGATCATGATGTACGCAATAAGAAACGGGTACTGAATGCAACCGCTTTTCTAACCTGTGTGTGTGTGTGTGTGTGTGTAGTTGATTTGGAGCATATGAGGACGGTCAAACTGGATAAACACCAGCGTTTCTGCCAGGAGAACAGCATCATCAGCCAATTCGTGTCAGCCAAGACTGGAGACTCGGTCAGTAACTAACACACACACACACCATGTAGGGCTGCACGATATCAGAAAAATATGCGATATTCGATAACATGACTGAATATCTCGATATCGATATGTATCACGATAATTAAATATATAATGTTTTTCTTACCTCTACTCGCCGTTCTGCCCTGTATCTAGCATTTAAAAAAAAAACCACCCAATGCATCGCTTCCATTCCAACATTATTTTTTATTGGAAAAACATGGCTACACCTGCAATGGTGTCCATCAATCATCTTTAAATCTCTTCATTTTTGTGAGCGCAGCAGAAAATGTCTTAAGTTGAAGTGAACAAAAAACTGAAAACTACATTACATTAACATAAAGCATTCAAAATGGCAATTTCAGCGGCTCCCGGGAGATGAAGGTGAGCGACACAGATTCACCATAAACTCAAACACAATCTGTTAATAACACATGCGGGTGAGAGAGCAGTGGTGTGTGTGAGAGAGTGAGAGAGCAGTGGTGTGTGTGAGAGAGAGAGCGGTAGTGTGCGTGTGAGAGAGAGAGAGTGAGAGCGGTAGTGTGTGTGTGTGTGAGAGAGAGCGCGGTTTTATGTTTTTATGCTTCTGTACAGCAGCGTTTGTCCCAGTGAGCCGCCCCACCACTGTTTTACAGGTACATGTCTTGCAAAGTACCTGAGTTTGCAGTACGTCACCCCTCCCGAATCCAAAGTACTTCCAAATAGCAGACGTGCATTTTTTTTTTTTTTTTGAAACCAGTTCCTCCTCACACAAGTTTGTCTCACCACACTTGCTCCCGCCTTCCGCCATCACCACGAGGCTTTTACTTGTTTTGCAGTAGGGGGCGGAGTTATCCCACGGCGCTTGTTGACATTCAAATGTGATTGGACGGCACAGAAAAATGTGCCTTTTATCGAAATTTAAGTAATTTTTGCGGTATGTGTATCGCAAACTATGATATCGCGATATCGATACTTTTTCAATATATTGTGCAGCCCTAACACCATGTCTTGAGCACTGATTTACATATACATTACAATCAAAATATTTCTGATGTTTTTATGGTGTGTGTGTGTGTGTGTGTGTGTGTGTGTGTGTACAGGTTTTCCTCTGTTTTCAGAGAGTGGCTGCTGAGATTTTGGGAATAAAACTGAATAAAGCAGAAATAGAACAGTCCCAGGTGAGTGGTGTGTGTGTGTGTTGTGTGTGTGTGAGGTTAGGAGAAGGAATCTGATTTATTAAGTTTATCTAGCAGCTCAGCAGAGTACACCGTGTGTGTCAGTTGTCAGGCTTAGAGAGGTCAACATGGGGTCATGACCTTTGGGCAAACTCAACGATCTACGTCGTTTTGTGTGTGTGTGTGTGTGTGTGTGTGTGTGCACTTTCATTCAACACCTTTGTTTCATCCAAGCTCATTCTCATGACTTTCTTTTTCATCCCCATTTGTCCCTCCTTTCTCTCCATTTCCGTGTGTGTGTGTGTGTAGCACATCGTTCGAGCTGAGCTGGTGGATTATTCTCAAGATGAGGCATCAGTTAATCACGGGACCAATCAGAGCAAGATCTGTTCTGTTCAATAACACAACAGTATGTGTGTGTGTGTGTGTGTGCGTGTGTGTGTTTTTTCTTTTCTTTGTTTTTATATTCGTTCAGCAGAACATCCCACACTCTAGTTACAGTTATTAAAATCTTCTCTCAGATCAGAAATGATTGTGTTTGGTTCGCTCAGGAACCAGTCAGAATGAAGTGGAGGCGGGACTTCTTTTGTACGCCGATGACCGTTGCTTATTACTGCCTGAGTTTTATGCTACGTTCGAGCTAAAGGTAGCTGCTGGATGATTTACCTCCTCAAAACAGCGACGTGTATCGTGTTATAGATTTAACAAGCGAAGATGTGGATGTGTTGATCACTCTAATGTCATGCAAGCAGCCATGTTGATTTTTGATGACATGCTGAACTCGGGGTTCAGAAGACTTTCCGAGTAGGAATTCCATATTGAAGGGGGGGACGCGTTTTCTTTTAGGGTTTTTTCCACGTCGTAGGTTGGAAACGCGGCGTACTTCCTGAGTTCAGTTCCAGCACAGAGCATAGTTAAATAAGTCAGTTTTTTTTTTTTAAATACAGTCCAAATGTTGAGGACGCATCGTTGGTGACTCACCGGTGAGAACAAAGACCCAGAATTCAGTGCGATAAAAGACCAGTCCAGTGAGAGCAGATGAGACGCGCACGCACGCGCGCACACACACACGTCATAGTATACTTGTGAGGACCATCCACTGACCTGCTTCTTGCAATCTTAGGGTGTATTCAGACCAGGATAGTTCGATAGTTCACTTGCTTTGGTCCGAACCAAATGTTTTTTTTATTTTTTCATTTTGGTGCGGTTCGCTTTCACACTGTACATTTTAGTAAGCGGACCAAAGTCTGTCAGCAAAGCCACGCCTCAATTATATTTTGACCCCAGAATAGTATCCAGGTCATCGTAATGGATGAATTTCTTTTTTGCGTCACTAGTACCGCCACTTTTTGAAAGAATGTCCCTGATTTTAATGTAGGTCTGACGGAGTTTCTTCACTTTTAGCCGACATTGTTCTGGGGAGCGCGTGAACCCCTTCTCCTTCATTTTCTCACTGAATACAGCAAACACGTCGGCATTTTTGTGTGTTCTCTCCAAAAGCTCAGATATGTGGACATCTGCCCATATATCCACAAGGGTACGCGTTTCTTCCTCAGCCCACGTTTGCCCCCTACTCATTTTTTGTACTCTGTAGTCTAGCCTACCACTGGTCTGAATGACTGAACGACTGTTGTAAGGTTCCCTTGACAGCCGAAACAGTGTTTGCGCTTTGCGGTGGAGTGTCAAGACTCTGTTTCCCATAATGCTCGACAAACGACGGAAGCTCCCGAGGTACAAAAAAGCAAAACTGTCAGATTAGGTCTGGTCTGCTTTCACACCTCCAAAAGATCCGCACCAGGGTTCCTTTGGTCCGGACCGAGTCTGACCTTGCAGCTCGGTCTCGGTCCGCTTGTTTGGTCCGGACCAGAGTTCGGTGGTTTGTATTCAGACCAACCCAAAAGGTCCGGACCAAGGGAAATTTGGTTCGTTTGGTCCGGACCAAACAACGTAGGTGTGAATACGCCCTTACACTTCACCCGAACCTTCACCTCCAGTAATTTGTGTAGGTTTTTTTTTTTAAATAAAATCTGCAGTTTTTGTCAGGAAAACAAATTACAGTAGTTTTCCTTATGGGAACTCGCCAAATGTCCCCACAAGGTCAAAACTGTTAGATATTGCCATATTTGTGGGGAAATTTGGTCTCCACCAGGATAAAACATCTCTCTGCATGATTTCAATGTACTGCTGTTATATGATTGGCTGTTTAGAAAAGCCTTTTGAGAGAGAGAGTGAGTTTGTGTGTGTGTGTGTGTGTGTGTGTGTGTGTGTGTGTGTGTGTGTGTGTGTATTCTGAATTGTATTGATTTATCATCATGAATTCCATTTTTATTCACATAGAATATTGTGAAATCAAGCGTTAAATCAGCTTCTCATTCTCCGCTCCAACACTGTGAAACGTGCAACTGTGATTTACAACTTGAAGTGTGAGTTCAGCTCACCATGAAAAAAATGCACAGCAAGACCCTGTTTCAAAAGTCTGTGACTACGTTTATATGCACGTCCAAATCGAGCTGCTGTCGGTAATCGAGCAAAGGGTCCCAGCAGGGGTGCCAGAGAAATCCAATCCTACATGCACAAGTGAAATCGGGCTATTGTGCAAGGTGCATTGTGCACCCGAGCCACACGTGGCGCTACACGCCCCATCGTGTTGGTACACTTCCGGTTGTCGTCATGAAGAAGAGCTATAGTGTTGCCAGATACTGCTGACGTTTTCCAGCCCAAAACATGTTCAAATCCGCTAAAATTCACTTAAAACCCCCAATCTGGCAACACTAGCAGTTCCGTGTTCAAGCTGTTAGGCTTGCTCTAACAGACTGTATGGCTACAAACTGTCCGGCGCAGACCACTGTTTTGTAAGACAACTTATTTTGCACAATAATATTTTTCTAAAGTCCATTTTTTGCTTACAAAAAAATATATATTTTTTGCTTACAATTTAACTTATGTCTTAATAAACACACAAAAAGTTCAATTGTTTTGTTTTTATTGACATTCTTCAGATGTTGGACATACACACACACACACACACACACACACACAAATACAATGACTTGTTTATGTACACAATTCACAGCTATGCAACAGCTGTACAGATGTATTTGGTGATACAGTAAGTGAGCTAAATTTTAACAGTGCAAACAATGCCACAAAAAGAAAAGATTCATGCCGTTGTCATGATTCGTTGTCATGCCGACCGAGGCTGTTGTGTTTCCCGCTTGTGGTCTCGTCACTCGTCACTTCCGGAAGTAGCTCGACAACTAGCTCGATAGGGTATACATGCACAAAGTAGCTCGGCAGAAATCGCATAAACTAGGTCGTGTAGCTCGATTCCGAGAAATCAAGTTCGGTTCAATTTCAGCCGAATTAAGGTGTATACATGGCATTTTGAACTTCGATTTCAGTCGAGCAACGGCAGAAATTCGATTCTCTCTATGTGCATGTAAACGTAGTGAGTGTCTTATTATGTCTAAGATGTAGATGATTTGTAGGCTAATATTATCTGTCCTCTTTTCTTCTCTCTCTGTGTGTGTGTGTGTGTGTGTGTGTGTATACAGAGGGTGGTGAAGGCCGACATAGTAAACTACAGTCAGGAATCAGTGGCTCGAACAGTCAACGCTCCACGCAGCTCCATGTGTATCATACAGTGATGAACACAACATCATCTTTCTCTCTTGGTTTATCAAGAGACCGCAACCAGCAAAAAAAACACACGCGCACACACACACACATTCTTGTACTTCTGTCATTGTGTAGACTAATTGACATGATACATTCCTGAGCCCCTTTAATCATTACAGCTCAATGCCTAACCCCAGCCCTGACCCTAACCTAAAACTAATTCGAACCTGAGCCCTAAAGCGAAGTCTTAAAGGAGAACTGAAGTCGTTTTTAAACTTGCTTTATTTCTTAATTAACATGTTCAATTACGTTTTCGGTTTTAGTAACCTTATATCGTGACTCGTACTGGCAACTAATTGCAATTAAATATTATACTTATTCGGTTTTTAGCCATGTTGAATTTAGTTCGTTTGGTCCACGGCAGGCGTCGCTTATCCGCGCGATCTTCACGAGACTTGTGCGAGACTTCGAAACGTGAAGTGTCAGCCAGGTGTCAGCGCCGCCATTTTGAAAATTGTTTTCCAAACGAAATATTGCGCAAAACCGAGTTTAAATGACGATTACTGCCGACTTTTTTCAAACTTTCCTGATCGCTATCAAAACAAACACAACTTCCGGCTTGATTACATCAGCGTTCGAAAGGCAGACGTCGGTCACTTCGATTTCCGCTGTACGTTTTATTTCCGTCCTACGATGTCTCGCACAGGTCTCAACGAATCTCATTGACGGCCATCGCTTTGACATAGCGTATTTCAAACACTCATAATTTGCTATAGCAGTGACAAAATAGCGATCAAAACTGCATTCCGATATTTAATAAAATGAGAAATAGAATTTTGATCATAAAAAATTTGCCAAGTGAGGACTAGCCAAAATGTCCTCATTTCAAAAAATCAAAAAAGTAAAAGCACACACACATGCACATGATATAAGAGAACAAAGGGAGATATATATATATATATATGTGTGTGTGTGTGTGTTAGGGTGCATCAGTTGCCCCCTAAAAATGAAAAGTTCCTCCGATCATGATGCATTTTTGTTTTTATGTTCCTTTTGGTAAGAAAAAACACTGGGTGAAATATTTTGACAAAATTCTAAAGTTTAATGGTGGCACCAGGAGCTCAAAGTTATGGAAAAAACTGCTATTTTATGACTTTTATGACAAAATTTCGATCACTTTTCATGAAACATTATGGCACCTTATAGAGTATACCAAATATCTTAGATACACATGTTTAGTACATATTCTAAATATATTATCAAGCACAGTTTGAGTTTTAGCTGTTCATTGAATCATTGTTCAACTACTTTTAAACAATACAAATGTATTATGAATCACATTAATGCTTCTCAATCCCTTGCAAAGGTTCTTAACATGATCTCTGGGTCACAAGAAATCAATAAATGGAGTCCAACATTGTGATTCAAACCTTACGCGAAAACATAAAATAAGCTGTTTTTGGCAAAAAATGAACCTCATGGTGCCACCATTAGACTTTTGAATATGGTCAAAAAATTTTACAGGATGTCTTTATTGGTGAAAAGGAACACCTAAACAAAAATGCATCAGATTTTATGAAAGTGAGGGCAACTGATGCACCCTAGTGTGTGTGTGTGTGTGTGTGTGTGTGTGTGTGTGTGTGTGTGTGTGTGTGTGTACTTGTATTTGCTACATATTGAAGACTGGAACATGTTTTTTTTTTAACCAACAGAGGACATTTTTGGTAAATGAGGACATTCCGGCTGGTCCTCACTTCTTCAAAGGGCTATTTGAGGGTTAAAGGAACAGTCCACCGTATTTCCATAATGAAATATGCTCTTATCTGAATTGAGACGAGCTGCTCCGTACCTCGCGCAAAGCTCGGAGACCTCCCAGTCAGTCAGACGCAGTCAGACGCGCTGTCACTCCTGTTAGCAATGTAGCTAGGCTCAGCATGGCCAACGGTATTTTTTGGGGCTGTAGTTAGATGCGACCAAACTCTTCCGTGTTTTTCCTGTTTACATAGGTTTATATGACCAGTGATATGAAACAAGTTCAGTTACACAAATTGAAACATAGCGATTTTCTATGCTATCTGAGCTCCGTATCAACGCGCTGCCGAAGCGCGCAGAAGGTGTTAGTACGCCTGTCATTATAGTGCGCACTTTCCATAGCATAGAAAATCGCTACGTTTCAATTTGTGTAAGTGAACTTGTTTCATATCACTGGTCATATAAACCTATGTAAACAGGAAAAACGCGGAAGAGTTTGGTCGCATCTAACTACAGCCCCAAAAAATACCATTGGCCATACTGAGCCTAGCTACATTGCTAACAGGAGTGACAGCGCGTCTGACTGCGTCTGACTGACTGGGAGGTCGCGCAAAGCTCGGACAGGTACGGAGCAGCTCGTCTCAATTCAGATAAGAGCATATTTCATTATGGAAATACGGTGGACTGTTCCTTTAAGACTTAGTTTTAGGGTTCAGGTTAGAATTTGGTTTAGGTTAGGGTCAGGGCTGGGGTTCGGCATTTCATTGTGATGGTTCAGGTTTGTGTCAGGGGCTTGGGAATGCATCATGTCAGTGAGTCCCCACAACGATAGAAGTACAAGAACGTGTGTGTGTGTGAAACTGAACCATGGTACCCGTTTACGCTTTCTTTATTTTGCCAATTTAAGATGGATGTATGACTCGATCTTCACACTTATTCATGAAAAAAGGAGCGTGTGAGGCGGCAACACTGGCTGTGTCCCAAATGCTAGTGTTCGTGTTGGATTCTTATTAGAATCCACTCGAACATATTATGGTTTATTTTGGCGCTTTATGTAAGTATTGTATGGAGCCTGTCGGCTAGTCGCCTGTTTAGTGTTTCGAGTACGATAGATGACCTTTAGTTGTGTTACACGGAACAAGTTAATACTTCCACCTAATGAAAGAAATGCCACTAATGATGAGGTGAAAACCTGGAGATTATCCTGACACTTGGTAGTTAGTCACACAATGGCAGAATGGATACACTGACCGCTATGAAAACAAGCAGCTTGTGAAACTAGCTGTTTTAGCCAGAAAAGTAAAGAGGACACTGTTCACGCTGAGGTAATTAACAGAGAATCATATCAGAAAATTCCGAATTTCCAGCCACGAGTTAGATAAATACAAGAAGGTTTGGTCTACCAGCCACCAAGGCGAACCATAACCGTATGAACAATCTAACACAAAGGAACTATTCTCAAGCTTCGTTCAAATGGGTTTTTGAGAGAGATTTTAAATGGCTGATGATACTTTGAGCTCTGAATTAGCAGTTATGGGTGGTGGATTTGAAAATAATTCAAATGATAAATATGAGAATGCTGCTAGTTTGAGATTCATATGTATAGAGATCTTGCAGTCACGTGACCGGAAAGTACACAACCGCCATCGTGTCGGTCAAAAACACCGCTGAATACTGCTGCACTCGTGTACAGAATGGATCAATTTCAACCGACGGACTACACGGCTCATTTTTCTAATGAACAGATAACTAGATATATGTCTAAAATAAACGATCTACAGATTTGTGACCCTTATGGCTTACCGGACGGAGTTTTCACGACCGGATTTTGAACTGCCAACGGAATACCCGGACGTGTATAATTACCTCATCAACTTTCCCTCGCTGTTCAGTGGTGAAGCACTGCGTGCTTATAAATCTCTGGACAGTTTTCTTTACAGAAATTCAGGATTTGTCAGCGACTCAGATGTGGCATCTTGTAAACAAGAAAATGATCCTCACTGGATGGGTAAGTCACTTAAGTATTGAGTATAGCACTGACCAGCCGTTATAGAATAGAATAAGGTAATTCCAAATCGTCCGTGTTGTTTACATGGATCTGGCGTTGGAGAGGTAGAGGCTTGGCAGTGGAGATTTGAGTAGCTGTTTTCTGAGCTTAGTCAACAGGCCGGCTCTGCCTGTAGCCTCGCTTTTGCTTCGGCTCCCGGCGCCGCCTCCTTCGCTTTGCTTCCGATAACAATCCACGGAGACCCCGCTGGTCTCGCAATCTGGTCTCGTCCAGAATGTTTTTTTTTTTTTCTTCTCGTCCGGAATGTTGTGCATGTGATGGAAATCGCTACAAACCGTCATTTTCTGCTGGAAACCAATGTCCAGTAAGTCCATACGGTTGTAGTGGATATTGAAGTCCAGTACAGACGAACAACACGCAAAAATACACACAAAAAACATAAAAACCGTGCACAGGTAGGGAGAGCTTGTAGCCGCAGCCGTTGTAGTAGAATTGTATATAGTAGGGTTTTCCAGAAGAAAAGGTAGAAGTAAAAGCAGAAGTAGAACCAGAAGTAGAAGTAGAAGGCGGAATATGGCATTTGACCTACAAGATGGCATCTGTCACAATCTAGATCGGCTGTGACGTCACATGCAAGATCTCTATACTCCATGCTGGATTTCTGAGAGTGTTAGCTTTGAAACGTGTGTGCAGTGCTTTAAAAGCTCCTTCGTGGGGGGAAAAAAACAAACAAACCACGGCCGAGGTGTTCATCACGGTTTTACCAAGTCCAAGTGTGACTTTTCATTTCAGCTCCAAAATATAATCGAAATATCTGTAAAGGAAGGACTTATTTTTCCAACAACAATAATGGAATCACTATTCGAGTGATGACTTTTTAATATAAAATGCTCGATCAATCTGGGAATTTTACTTTTATAAACTTTCATAATATATTGTCAATAGATTCACGATGTCATCAGGAAGCAGTTGTTTGAAGTGCTGTGTCCATCAAGCTCTGATTTTTCGCGTATACACGATGTTCATAAAACGAGGACGTAATTTACACACTGTAAAAGTATCCCACAATCAACTTTTATGCTCGCTGGTGAGAACCTACCAGGAAAAAAACCCAACATTATCATTTTTACAAATGTTCATACGTCATTTCATTCACAAGCTAGTTTCAGTGTAAACCAAATATATACAGTGCTGGGCGTAAATGAGTGCACCCCCTTTGAAAAATAACATTTTAAACAATATCTCAATGAACACAAACAATTTCCAAAATGTTGACAAGACAAAGTTTAATATAACATCTGTTTAACTTATAACGTGAAAGTAAGGTTAATAATATAACTTCGATTACACATTTTTCAGTTTTACTCAAATTAGGGTGGTGCAAAAATGAGTACACCCCACAACAAAAACTACTACATCTAGTACTTTGTATGGCCTCCATGATTTTTAATGACAGCACCAAGTCTTCTAGGCATGGAATGAACAAGTTGGCGACATTTTGCAACATCAATCTTTTTCCATTCTTCAACAATGACCTCTTTTAGTGACTGGATGCTGGATGGAGAGTGATGCTCAACTTGTCTCTTCAGAATTCCCCAAAGAAAATAATTTCTTTCCACCACAAAGGTGAAGGCTACAAGAAGGTCAGCAAAGCTTTACTTATCAGTCAGAACACTGTAGCAAAAGTGGTACAAAAATTTAAGAAAGACGGAACTGCAACCATCTCACAGAGACGTCCAGGTCGTCCACGGAAGTTAACACCTCGACAGGAGCGTCTTCTGATGAGAAGGGTTGAAGAAAATCGGCATGCAAGTTCACTGCAGTTATCTAAAGAAGTAGAAAGCCAAACTGGGGTGACTATTTCCTGTGACACAATACGGCGTACGCTGCAGAGGAATGGCATGCATGGATGCTGTCCACGAAAGAAGCCTCTCCTAAAGCCCAGGCACAAAAAAGCCCGCCTAGAGTTTGCCAGGGCCCATGCTGACAAAGATGAAGACTACTGGGACTCTATACTCTGGAGGGAAGAGACCAAGATAAATGTTTTTGGAACTGATGGCTTCAAAACTGTATGGCGTCGCAAAGGTGAGGAATACAAAGAAAAATGCATGGTGCCTCCAGTGAAACATGGTGGTGGCAGTGTCCTTATGTGGGGCTGCTGGTGTCGGGGAGCTGCATTTCATTGATGGCATCATGAATTCACAGATGTATTGCTCTATACTGAAAGAGAAGATGCTACCATCACTCTGTGCCCTTGGTCGTCATGCACTTTTCCAACATGACTAAACACACATCTAAGGCCACTGTCGGATTTCTGAAGAAGAACTGGGTGAAAGTGATTCAGTGGCCAAGTATGTCTCCTGACCTGAACCCAATCGAACACCTACGGGGAATTCTGAAGAGACAAGTTGAGCATCACTCTCCATCCAGCATCCAGTCACTAAAAGAGGTCATTGTTGAAGAATGGAAAAAGATTGATGTTGCAAAATGTCGCCAGCTTGTTCATTCCATGCCTAGAAGACTTGGTGCTGTCATTAAAAATCATGGAGGCCATACAAGGTACTAGATGTAGTAGTTTTTGTTGTGGGGTGTACTCATTTTTGCACCACCCTAATTTGAGTAAAACTAAAAAAATGTGTAATCTAAGTTTATATTATTAACCTTACTTTCACGTTATAAGTTAAACAGATGTTATATTAAACTTTGTCTTTTCAACATTTTGGAAATTGTGTTCATTGAGATATTGTTTAAAATGTTACTTTTCAAAGGGGGTGTACTCATTTACGCTGAGCACATATATATATATATATATATATATATATATATATATATATATATATATATATATATAATTTTTTACAACATATCTGCTTGTCTGTTCATAAATTTCAGTTACAAACTTAAATGATGTCCACAAGAAAACCCTTTTTTAAGTTATACAACATTAATAACAGCTACAAATAGATAATTGTTACGTAGCTATGTATAATTACATCTATAAACTGAAGACTGTTGTTACAAAACTTTTAAGAAATGTCCATCAATTCACAGCATTTATTTTTATAAACTGTACTATTGTTGAATGTTATGTTCAAGCCAATCCTTTCAATCAGCAAGTTTTTCATTTAAGTTTAAAAAAAAAATCAATCTACAAACTTGTAACAATTTCTCATTTTTATTTACAAACCATATAACATTCCATGAAGTTGTGATTATTTATTTTTAATTATTGTACACACAATATTGTGTCTGTCTGTCAACTAAGGACTTTTCCAAACTGTAAAAATCTGCACTGTACTCAAATCAACTCGGACTTTTTTTTTTTTGTATTAATTGTATGTTTTCTTTCAGTGGGGTATGACAAACTCGTTTCTAAGGTGGTCAACGAATCCCAGTGACTTTGTCCTGTGCTGAAAAAAAAAAAAAACCTGTATATTTCGCAAAGTCAAATATCTTGCTTTGTGAGCGCTATTAAAGTGTTAAATCACATCGCCATCCTCAATTTTTCCTTTGTAGCCTTCAGAAATATGACGAGTACCTAATGTCGCTAACCAAAACGATGACGTTTTATTGCTATTGCAGATTAAAGTCATGTGGTCATGGTGAATGTCCAATGTTAATATGTGTAAAGTGTGATGTGTGTAATGCAATCCGGACTGTTCGGCTCATCAGAGGCAGATGTGGCCTGAAAAATGATTTTATTAACAGAAATTAAAACAAGGAAGACTTAAACTGAGACGGGAAATTGTACACGCTAGGCTTAGAAAAAAAAGCCTCTTTTCAAATTTTTTTATAAATATTGGAATTATCTTTTCATCTGAAGAGTAATTTGTGGATCTAGCAACGGGAAATGGCCTTCCAAGTTTCCAAGAAGCTTTAAAAGAGTTTCATGTACCCTCACTGGGCACATTATCAGGTACGTCTTCTTTGTTAGCTCATCTGGCCATAAGGCCGATGAGCTATTGCCATGGCGTGGCGTCCGTCGTGCGTAATTCAGTTACATCGTATCTCCTCCGTCAATTCTCCACGGATTTCCGTTCCGATTGTCTGTCTTGTTTGAAAGAACTCATCACTCTGCACAAAACTTGGTCATTGTTTTGTCAATTTTTTTTTTTTTGCTAACGAGTTAGTAATGAGGCCAAATTAACAAATTTTCCAGGCCTCTCACTAGAATTGTATCTCCTCTCTCATTTCTTATCCGATTCCACTTCTGATTGATGTTTTGGGTCGATCTTCCCTTGCGGAACAAAATTTAGTCCTTTGTTGATTTTCCTGTTGTAAACAATTTGTTGTGGAGGTTGGTCCTCTCTAACACTGTCACAGTTCAGTTCTGTTTGTCATGGTTGTTTTGATGGCAGGCCAGATGAGCTGCTACGTCCTTGACATTCTGGTAGATTCACTTGTACCACTTTTCTTCCAGGATTCTTTGAACCTTGGTGCCGGCTAGCGAACCAGCCCGAGTTTCCACCAGTTTTGAGCAGAACCATTGTAATCAGGGATGTGTTATGAATGGAGGGTGTCGCGCAACGCACAACGGAACTAAATAGTAGTTGCAAGATGGCAGGTTGCACCGATGACCTGCAAGCTTTGGGTCCTTTATTGCAATCCAATAAAACAAGCATGGACTAACTACTAAACTTGACAAACTAATGACACGCCTGCTGATGGCAACTCAAACTGGAAAAACCAGCTGTCTTTCGGTACCAGTTGGGAACCAACTTTTCAGCTCCTGGACCAGTTTATTTTTGGTCGAAATGCTCTGAATGGCTCAAAAGTTGGTGCGCCAGCCAGAACAGAACCCAATCCCTGTTGGTGGAAAAGGGGTACAAGTGGCCATTTTATCAAGTCACCATAGAGGTGTGGTTTGTGCTTGTATTTGGACAGTTACCGACTGGAGTCCATTTATTTGTCAGCCAACTTTTACCCTGTTAATCACTGAAATAGGAGCAGTACTAAGCAGATTTTAGTTGGATGACATGATAATGTGTGTACGTAGCTGGTAAATGTCCTTGAAGCAGGTGTGTTTTTGGTTGTGATTGTCAAAATATCTGAAATTCAGTTTTTTGGCAGTTTTTTAAGATAATTGAGAAACGATTCTGATTTCTTTCTTTCAAGTTCCTCAGTCTGGTTATGCTGATGATTTTTTTTCCTCTCTCACAGTATCTCTGACTGTAGTTAAAATCACAGCTTTATATCAATGTTTCAATCGTAACCGCTTATAGACAGGATCTCATATGGTGGACATTTCACATCATCTAAGACTAAGGTTTTTGTACGCGTGTTCTGATTTAACAAAGAGAAATGTATAATCAATACTACGATAGTTTTCTGTGAGGAGATTTTTGTTTAATATATAATATTTTTGGAAGGAGTCTCCAGTGTCAGCGCTTTGTAAGCATCCAAACGTAAAGCTATATACACTACTGTTCAAAAGTTTGGGGTCACTTTGAAATGTCCTTATTTTTGAAAGAAAAGCGCTGTTCTTTTCAATGAAGATCACTTTAAACTAATCAGAAATCCACTCTATACATTGCTAATGTGGTAAATGACTATTCTAGCTGCAAATGTCTGTTTTTTTTGTGCAATATCTCCATAGGTGTATAGAGGCCCATTTCCAGCAACTCTCACTCCAGTGTTCTAATGGTACAATGTGTTTGCTCATTGCCTCAGAAGGCTAATGGATGATTAGAAAACCCTTGTACAATCATGTTAGCACAGCTGAAAACAGTTGAGCTCTTTAGAGAAGCTATAAAACTGACCTTCCTTTGAGCAGATTGAGTTTCTGGAGCATCACATTTGTGGGGTCGATTAAATGCTCAAAATGGCCAGAAAAATGTCTTGACTATATTTTCTATTCATTTTACAACTTATGGTGGTAAATAAAAGTGTGACTTTTCATGGAAAACACAAAATTGTCTGGGTGACCCCAAACTTTTGAACGGTAGTGTGTATATAATTTTTTTTTTCATAATGGGAAAGTGAACTGGACCCAGAGTGCTTCATTTGAAGAGAAAGTGTTTAAAAAAATCGTTTCGCAAACGTTCCATAACATTTCATTTAACTATAAATGGAAAATAATACAACATATGATGCTTTAAGTCAAGATGGAAAAAAAAAGAAAAAGCTTTGGCATAATTTCCTTGGTTTAAGGTGAATAAAGCGCTTCAGGACATGCTGTTCTCGGAAAATAATCAACTTCAAGGTACTAAGAGTAATTCTGTTTCACGTCACACCATTGAACATGTCAAAGGATTTGTGAGGACCTGAAAAACAAAACAATGCAGCTTTTACGTCTGGACGAAACGGTGCGCTGCCTGTCACCTGGCTCAGTTCAGGCCGGTTTTTCAGCAGAAGCAGCAGCAGGGCCTCGGATGCTCGTCAAGATCGAAGGAAAAATGAGCGGATCAAAGGAGACATCCTTGAAAACCTGTTCATGAGCACTCAAGACCTTTGGGGTCAAAGATCACCGCAATGGAAATGACCTACAGCTAAGACGGAGAATCGGCTTCAAGAAATGTTTGTGATGGTGCTTTCTTGTTTTTCAAAAACAAATATTCCATTTAAAATAATAGTCGACATCAAAACTCATAAATAATAAATAGAATTGTTTTTCGTTCACAATTGCTGACAAACGTTTATCATTCATGTTCATACACCTGACACACTAGGTGTCTTCGAATAATGTGTGTGTGTCCTGGACAGTGCTGAAGTGCCATTTTTCATTTTCAGGTGTGACAATGCAGTGTTAAAGCGGAGATGACCCTGGGGATCAGAGCCATGTGTGAAACACAACCATAAGAGCTGTAATTTCAGCCAGTCATATTCACATACACGCACACACACCGAGCTAATGAGGGGAAAAAGCCCTTTGTGAGTTAATCCCATTTAAAAGAATTCTAAAATCCGGTCGGACAGACGATAGCCTACATTTGCTGTTAGTATTGTTCGTGTACATCATATTAATTAGTGTCTTAACCTTTTTGTTTTATTCATGAAAGCAGTTCATTAGTTTTTTTTCCAATTCCATCAGTTCCTCCTGCCACCAGGGGGCGACTCGCATGACACGCACCATGACTATAACTGTTATTCCACAAAATCGAGCCGTACCTGAGCTGAGAGCCGACAAGGCGCGTAGCACCGAGTTGCCTATAAGCCATGTACGACGAGGTTGAGTGGAATAACTGTTTTATTCCATCCACATTCACTGGATTTTGAGAAGCAGAGAATTTTTATTTTTTGCAAATTCAATAAATAAAAACTCTACAAAACAGCTTAGAATATCAACAAACCGGCACAATGACGAGCAATTTGTGGAAAATGCTATAATAATAATTCTTGAAAAATAAAAAAAGAGACGTTCTTACCATTAAATACTTTTATTCCGTGTTTTGTTGCTTTTTTAAAAATATTTTTGCATTTTTTTGATGGTTGGCCAACCCACTTAAAAGATGCACTACCGCCACCGACTGGGCTGGAGGATGGAACAGCAGATCTCATCTCATCTCATCTCATTATCTCTAGCCGCTTTATCCTGTTCTACAGGGTCGCAGGCAAGCTGGAGCCTATCCCAGCTGACTACGGGCGAAAGGCGGGGTACACCCTGGACAAGTCACCAGGTCATCACAGGGCTGACGCATAGACACAGACAACCATTCACACTCACATTCACACCTACGGTCAATTTAGAGTCACCAGTTAACCTAACCTGCATGTCTTTGGACTGTGGGGGAAACCGGAGCACCCGGAGGAAACCCACGCGGACACGGGGAGAACATGCAAACTCCACACAGAAAGGCCCTCGCTGGCCACGGGGCTCGAACCCGGACCTTCTTGCTGTGAGGCGACAGCGCTAACCACTACACCACCGTGCCGCCCCTCTTTGAAATACTTGATAATTTTTGGGGTTTTGTTTTCGAGTCAAGTTTTTATTTCGTCCTTGGTTGGTTCAGCAACATGCGCCGCCATTTTGTTTTTCTCAACTCACGGTATGTGAGCTGATATCCTAGCCGTGCAGTAGCCAATCCGAGTGCACGATTGCTCATATCCAACGAATGTGGATAGAATAAGAAAGAAAGAAAGCACAACTTTATTCATCACACACTTGTGAAATTCTTCTCTGCATTTAACCCATCTGAAGCAGTGAACACACACATGCACACACACATACCCAGAGCAGTGGGCAGCCAGGCTAACAGCGTAAATAACAAATACCTGTAGTACATTAGTAGCTTTAGAACACAGAGTACAAATACATAATGATTGACATTAAAGTTCACTTTTTGGATTTACTAACTTACAAATTTTTTTTTAACTTTCTTAGTTAACATTAACACATCAAGGTCTACAGTGTCAACAAATCATATTTAACATTAAGTAACAAAGTATGTTATCACCTTTATTCCACCGACCATGGAACAGCAAACGTTCCCCATGGTCGTGATTATGGGCAAGATTTTATTTTTATTTTTTTCTGATTTATACTGTGAACATTAATGAACACGAATGCAGGTGTTGATTATTTATTAAAAAATAAACATTAATCGAGCGGTGGCTACAATTATCGACAGTCCATAATTATCAACACCTTTCTAGATTTACCAATAAAAAACAATTTTACAAAGGTGAGTTTCAATTACAACAGTTGGTTATTAATTGGTTAATTCATCAACCAGAAGACCCGCCTCGCCCTTTGATCTTGTCGTCTGATGACAGCTCGTTACCTGAGACGGAATTTTTTTAGCATGATCAGCAATTTGAGGAAAACCTGGACGTTCTCATTGCAGATAAGCATGGTGGAAAGATCATGGACGTGTTTTTACTGATCAAGTTCACCAATATTTCATGATCTCCTTGTTGAAACCTACTTCGTTTCTTACTCTTTCATTTGACAGTCGCCATTTTGTATCTAAACACACGTTTGAGAAGTCACGTGAGGTGTCGATAATAGTGATCACTTTCACCGGTGTCCACCATTATCGACACCCTGTGGAATTAAGGGACATTTACAACTGTTATGGATCGATCTTTGTGGAACATTGCTGAAGTCAATGAAGTACTGTAAAAAAATAAAAGTGCCGTGATTTATAGTCATTTTTTTTCTGATCCATAACAGAATGGAATGTTGATAGAGTATTTGGAATGCTATTGAAATAAATAGAATTAGACCAGAATTAAATTCCTAGCATATAAAAAAATTACAAGCTTGAAATATTCCGATTCATCGACTCCATTCAGAATTTTTTTTTTTTTATATCAACTACATATTACAATATCCGTAGACATTTTATATTTTGGTTCGAGGAATGACATGCGACCTTTGACCTGGATTTTCATGTGTTTACAATATCAATTGCCTGTTGACATTTATTGGTAAACTACAAAACGAGAAATTAATACAAACAACAAATGATTAAGAAAATGTGATCGATGAAAATACATAAAAAGTGGAACAAAGATTTTCTGACACAGGTTAAACATTACGGGCAGCATGGTGGTGTAGTGGTTAGCGCTGTCGCCTCACAGCAAGAAGGTCTGGGTTCGAGTCCCGGGGCCGGCGAGGGCCTTTCTGTGTGGAGTTTGCATGTTGTCCGCGTGGGTTTCCTCTGGGTGCTCCGGTTTCCCCCACAGTCCAAAGACATGCAGGTTAGGTTAACTGGTGACTCTAAATTGACCGTAGGTGTGAATGTGAGTGTGAATGGTTGTCTGTGTCTATGTGTCAGCCCTGTGATGACCTGGCGACTTGTCCAGGGTGTACCCCGCCTTTCGCTCGTAGTCAGCTGGGATAGGCTCCAGCTTGCCTGCGACCCTGTAGAAGGATAAAGCGGCTAGAGATGATGAGATGAGATGAGACGTAAACACTGACATAGATATATTTATATAAAATATATTTTGTCAAACAAATTTGAAATCAAAACTATGTTTTGTGAACTTAATACCACATACCAATTATTAGTATTGGTAATCGTATGGGGCCGAGTAAAATTAAGGATTAATTTCATGAGTGATTTAGAAGTTTTGAAAATTGCCCGAATTGCGAAATCACGAGTGAAATTGATCCTTAATTTTACGAGGAACCATACGATTACTTGTTTATAATATATAGGGCCAAATTCATACTTTGGAAGCCATTCAAGTTCACAACATTTGTCATTCACGTTTTCTGAACCAATCAGGGCGCAAGATGATCTTGCACGTTTGAATCAGTTTCTAAAGCATTCCTTGTTTTCGCAAATCTCTCGCTTTTCCCTCGAGGACTTTTCGTGATTCTTGAAAAGTAACATCTTTCAGGATTGATCCCGGATATTTCTCTGGTCTCAGAAGCCGATCCAGTGCTGCCTGCATTACTTTAAGAGAGTCTGGTTCGTAGTTTCCCCAATTTTCTTTCCTCACTTCTGTATAAAACTGTGATAGCACCTTATCTAACTCACAGCATTCATATGCCACTAGAGAATCATTTATTTGTCTCTCTGCAGCGCGTTTCTTAAACACGGAAAGCCAAAAATTCGTACTTTTTTGGTATTTTCATTTTCGCTTGCGGCTTTCAATTGGTTTATCATTTCTTCGTCAAATATAGCGGAACGCGGCATTGCTGAGTCAGCAGAGTCAGCCATTTTGTTGACAAAATCTGCTAATTATTTGTCACTGTAACCAAGCAATGAACTAGCCAATAGCATTTCAGAAATACGGCCCCGTGTTAAGGAAAAAAAAGCCCTCCTTGATTGACCAGTCAGAATTGAGTAATTTGGCCCTCTCATCTCATCTCTAGCCGCTTTATCCTGCTCTACAGGGTCGCAGGCAAGCTGGAGCCTATCCCAGCTGACTACGGGCGAAAGGCGGGGTACACCCTGGACAAGTCGCCAGGTCATCACAGGGCCGACACATAGACACAGACAACCATTCACACTCACATTCACACCTACGGTCAATTTAGAGTCACCAGTTAACCTAACCTGCATGTCTTTGGACTGTCGGGGAAACCGGAGCACCCGGAGGAAACCCACGCGGACACGGGGAGAACATGCAAACTCCACACAGAAAGGCCCTCGCCGGCCACGGGGCTCGAACCCGGACCTTCTTGCGGTGAGGCGACGGCGCTAACCACTACACCACCGTGCCATTCTATTTTAATTATTATTATTATATTATTATTTTTTAAAATAATCATCTGGATGTCGATAATTGTGGACAAAGGTGTCACGTGATCTGATACACGAAATAATCAGGAAATCAACTCTTTTTTTTTTCCCCGTGGAAGTTTGAGGAATCATTCATGCACAATTTACGTATTGTAAGTCTTTTCTACTTTTGTAATGGCCAAAAGATCGTTAAGGTGTCGATAATTGTAACCGCCGCGCGAGTCTCTGTGTGAAGTCTGTCGATTGGAGCATTTTGTTGCCAATTAAAAACAAATAAAACAAAGGGTTCCAGAACATTTCTGATTTGAGTTTGAGAAATAAAAAGCCTTTATTTGTCATGTGCACATTACAGAACATGTAATGATGTTATTTCAATGTGTTTAATCCATTTTAAGTAATGAAATCGCACGCGCGCTCTCCCTCTCTCTCTGTGTCACTTCCTGTGTGCGCGCGCTCTCTCTCTCACTTCCTGTCTGTGCGCGCGCGCTTTCACCGCTTCAAACAGGTGAAATGCAGAGAAATAACTTCACTGTGTTGTCATGTTTATGTGACAAAGAAAAGCTTCTACAACTCTCATCAGACATGTTCCATCACGGTGGGATTTTTACTGGGAACAAAATCCGCGAATCAACCGACTTCATGTTTACGAAGTAGAAATCACTCGGATGGATAACGCATGCGCAGTACTGACACAGATACCCGGAAGCGTGCCATAGCAACGTGATTCTTTCTTCCCTCAGTAAGATTTATGCTGCGTTCATGTGCTGTGGGAAGATGATATTTTCCAGTTGGGAAGTGGTATTTACCAGTGTGTTGTGTTCACATGCTTTTGTTGTTGTTGACAAATTAAAGATGGTGGACCAGATTCAGAATCAGGCCTGTTATTTGGCTAAAACAATTATAGATTGCCTTGTTCATCAGCTGCAGCAGGAATATGAGTTATCAAAAGTCAAAAGGTAAATAATGCTGAATATTTCCTCATCATGACAAGTAGAGATTTTCTTAAGACATTGAATGCCACGCAGTTTTTGGAAATTTGGCTGTAGCCACAATGAGAGTAGCCAGTATCTAGATCATTGTTGGCGTTCTTTGGACAGCCACAGAATATTTTGTATTAGGCTATAATATACATATTATAATCATATAATATACATAACATGACTCGTTTAAAAGGTGAGAGTCAGCTTTCCGTAGGTGAAAACCACTTCTTTCTTGGTTCATAAGCTAGTCTTGTACCGCTCGCCGCCATGTTGAAAAGGTTAAAGTTCATCTCATCTCGGCAACTCGTGTATCAAAATTTTCTACGAGTTGCTCAGTGGAAAATACCACAAGAGAGGGCGTTCATGTGTGCTTTCCATGTCGGCGTTTGGTATTTACCATAATTCCCATAGCACATGAACGCACCATTATCCTGTAGCAGAGCTTCTAAAAATAAGATTTAATTTTGAGGTGGATCAGTGTTCCTTCTGCAATAATGATGACGAAACACTGGAGCATTTGTTTTATTTATGTCCTGTTTCTCATTGGTTTTGGTCAGAGATAAAAAAACAAACAAACTGGGTATTACTTAAAATTAATGATGTTCCATCTTTTGAATTATATCATATTGTTTTCTCCATGGATAATTTGCGCTTTTCTGTTTCGGACATTATTAACATCATTTTACTAAGGGGTAAATATCATATTCACTGTGCAAAATGGAGAAACTGTAAGCCCTGCTTCCCTGGATTTATTCATGACTGTAAATTGTCTCTCAAAAAAATAGACTGTAAAATTGCAAGAAAAACAAGTCTAGACATTGCTCGTTATTTGTAATTTATGAATCCTTTTCCTTTTTGTGTCTCTGCTCCGTTATGTGTTCATTTAATCGCCTCATTTACAGTAAAATGTAATTTACCTGCACTTTGTTTTTTTTCTCTTACATGTATCCCCTAATCTTTACTTTTAATCCATATCCTCCCTGAGAGTTTGTATATTTTCCTTTGTTTAATAAATAAAAAAAAGTCCTTCTTCCCGTCTAAAAAGATCGCTTTTCATAATGAAAAGAAACAAATAAAAGCCTGTCACATGAAATAAACAGTGATCGGGTTTATTTTTCCACCCAAACGCTTGTATACAGTCACGTGACTTTTGCTTGTGAGTTTACTTCCGGTGAATGAAGTGACGCTCAGACAAACTAATTTGGCTGCCTTCGTGCAAAAGTCCCTTTCTTCGCAGTTTTCAGGCCAATGCACGGTCAAAATACCTTCAGAAATGTGCTTTTTGCCATGAAATAGATCCTTACAAGCTAATAAAAAAAGGATTTTTGGATGAATTGGAAAATTAACCATCTATTGAGTTCCCTGACATCTGAAACTACCTAAAACAGATGAAAACATGGAAAAGCATGAAGGAGTACAACTTTTTACATGGGGCTGGCTTCAAGATCTGACCACCACTTTCTGTCTTGCATATCTAATGAGGCGGATGTGACGTCGGATGTAACGCCTCGGTAAGTCCTGGAGCGTGTCGGTGACGTCACGGTTTGTACTCAGAGAGGAGAAAGGAAGATGGCGGCGCCCAGGGACACTGCTTTCCTTCGAGAATAAACGCTATGCACAGTCTGCAGTTACAAATGTGAACACTCGAACATGTCTTGTTTGGATATGATCTGTCAGTATTTTTTTGTTTGGGTTTCATGTTACTTATCTTGTTACATAATGTCATTTCACAAATGACAAACCTTCTTCTTCTTCTTTTGGCTGCTCCCGATTAGGGGTCGCCACAGCGGATCTTTCGTCTCCATTGCTCCCTGTATTCCGCATCCTTCTCTACCACTTTCATGTCCTCTCTCACCACATCCGTGTATCTCCTCTTTGGCCTTCGTCGTTTTTATGTGCCTGGCAGCTCCATCCCCAACATTCTTCTTCCAACATGCTCTGGATCTCTTCTCAGGATGTGCCCGTACCATCTCAGTCTCATCTCTCTTAGCTTCGTTCCCAAGCTCCTGTCCCTCTGATGTGCTCGTTCCTTATCCTGTCCAACCTTGTCACTCCCATCGCAAACCTTAACATCCTCAACTCCGCCACCTCCAACTTTGCCTCCTGTCTCTTCGTAAAGGGTACGGTCTCCAATCCGTACATCACAGCTGGTCTTACTACTGTCTCATACATCTTACCTTTCACTTTTGCTGGGACTTTCTGATCACAAATGACTCCTGAAATCCTTCTCCAACTGCTCCACCCTGCCTGCACTCTCTTTCTCACCTCACCTCACTATCGCAGCCCCCATTTTCCTGCACAGTTGACCCCAGGTACTAGAATTCATCAACTTTCTTTCCGTCTACTCCTTGCATCTTCACTACACTCTCATCCCCATTCTCATTGATGCACATGTATTCTGTTTTGCTACTCCTCACCTTCATTTCATCAAAAGTGAAAAGGTCTTGGGGAAAAAAAACAAACATATATATATACACACACAGGACTGTGAAAAAGTCTTTGGCACATATAAAGAAATGCTGCCGACCAAAAATGGTTTCAAAAATAATGAAATTAAATGTTTCAACATAAAAAAAATACTATAAACTGCAAGCAGTAAGCCATAATGAATGAAACAAAGTCAATATTTGGTGTGAGATGACCCTTTGCTTGAAACCAAAAAATAGTAGTCTCAGGTCCAGTGAGTGCAGTTTGATAAGGAAATGAGCCGGAGGTTTTACTGAGCATCTGACAGAACCAGCCACAGTTCTTCTGGACACTTTGACTGTCACACTCGCGTCTTCATTTTGCACCAAAACCCAGGAGCCTTCATCATGTTTCCTTTCTTAATCTGAAAAGTGCTCTCTTATGGAATCTGTTCCTCAGAAACGAACCCCACCCCCACCTCCCGTAACACTGAATTTTGTGCTGGAAAACAAATATTTGGACTCTAAAATATTTTTATTCTGACTTGATAATGTAGAAGTCATGAAATAGAAATCTATAACAAAATTTGTATGAAAAAAATAGGGGGCCTCAGACTTTTGCGTAGTACTGTGTATGTTCAAGTTCAAATATTATTCAACAAATTGCTGTTCAAGGCGGCACGGTGGTGTAGTGGTTAGCGCTGTCGCCTCACAGCAAGAAGGTCCGGGTTCGAGCCCCGTGGCCGGCGAGGGCCTTTCTGTGCGGAGTTTGCATGTTCTCCCCGTGTCCGCGTGGGTTTCCTCCGGGTGCTCCGGTTTCCCCGACAGTCCAAAGACATGCAGGTTAGGTTAACTGGTGACTCTAAATTGAGCGTAGGTGTGAATGTGAGTGTGAATGGTTGTCTGTGTCTATGTGTCAGCCCTGTGATGACCTGGCGACTTGTCCAGGGTGTACCCCGCCTTTCGCCCGTACTCAGCTGGGAGAGGCTCCAGCTTGCCTGCGACCCTGTAGAAGGATAAAGCGGCTAGAGATAATGAGATGAGATGAGATTACTGTTCAACTGATATTTTTTGTCATTCACAGGAGCAGTCAAAAGTTTGGATACGCTTTCTAACTCAGTGGTTTTTCTTTATTTTTATGAATGAAAAGTCACTTAGTGTCTTAAAGTAATGATGGATGCTGTTACTTTTTACCGCTCTTTGAGCGGTTCTTTGGATTACTCCAGTTGGATTTACTGCATTTTTATGATTTACTGTTTGATCTGAAACGCATTAATAAGGCAAGAAATTGCACAAATTAACTTTTGACGAGGCACCTGTTAATTGAAAAGCATTCCACGTGACGACCTCATGAAGCTCGTTAAGATAATGCCAATAGTGTGCAAAGTGTCATCGAGGTAAACGGTGGCTACTTTGAAGAAATATGAAACATATTTAGTCTTTAACACTTTTTTTGTTTCCCACATAATTCCATATCTGTTCCAGATGTTATTTCATAGTTTTGATGTCTTCAGTATTGTTCTATAATGTAGAAAATACAAAATGCAGAAAAACCTATGAATGAAAGAGTAGGTATATCAGAACTTTTGACTTGTACTGTAAGATCATGAAGCTCATTTCTACATATTTATCCTTATATAGAGCTCAAAATAGTGTTATTCGACTGGCAAATTTTTTATGTCTTTATTCCGGATATCTTTAATTGCTCGGATATATTAGATATTCTTCATGTACCAAAAAAAAAAAGATTTAAGATCAATGTAAAATGATTTAAAAAATGAGAAAAAAGTTGCAAAGTAAATCTAATTATTTTAATATGTATAACGTGATGAAACCACAAACATTCCATAACATTAAATCTAACTTATGACAGATAAAACTGTCCTTTAATTGGAACGTTGATGTGGTGTAAGAGGAATAAAACATTTCAGGATGTGTTGTTACTGTGGGGGAAAACAAGCCTTCGCGGCAGTCATGCATCTCACCATCCCATCGCTGATTATTTTCCTATAATCATGATGTCTGGTTCTTACTTATCCAACTGAAAAGTTTCCTCAGATTAAATAAGTAAGTAAATAAAGAAATAAATTTTAGTAAAGCGAAACAAACAAAAAATCGAAACGTGAAAAGGAAAACAAACAAATGTATTCGTGCATGTTGAAAATGTCTTCTTTTATTGTGAGATTATATACATTTCTTCCCTCGCTCGAATTCAATATGAAATCATTAAAGGCTTGTTGTTGTAATGTATCTTAAAGACTACTGTTCTGTAGCTGGAGTGGCGTCTCGTGCTTCACGCCTCCTCCTTCTCTTCTTAATCACTGTCTGAGAGCTGACAGGCCGGCCTCGTGTTGTTTGGACAGGTGTTTTTTTCAAACAGCACTTCTGCTTTTTTTTTAAAAAAAAAGTGAAGACGCAAGGAAAGAATAATATACGGTGGTAAAAGAGTGATGAAGATTTGACAGATGGGCGGAGGTCGTCAGGGATTTAAGTCTGTACTCGTTTGTCGGCCCGTTTCCCGCTCGCTCGCTGTGACTGGTGCCGTGGCTAATTTGTTCAATGTCAGTTAGCTTCGCTTGACGAGAAAGAAGTCAGACAGAATGTTCTGAACAGCAGCTGGTGGAATTTGCAACGTGAACGGTTCATTCGCTGGATGTACCTGTGTGAGACCTTTTTAATATTTCAGTTTAAATCTTCGAAAGACCGGACTCGAAGACCATTTCAGGAAAAATGCTAATGTTGCTAACAGTAAAATGAACGAAAGTTGGTTGGTTGATAAGAATTATGCAAACGCAATTTGAACTAGTGGTTTAGTCCAAAATGTTTTTTTTTTTCCCTGATTAAGTTCAATCAAGTGATTGGTGAGGGACTGGCCATTTATAGCTACTATAATGTAAGTGATAACAGGAATTTGCTTGTTTTTTTTTTTTTTTTGATATTCCACAACATTACACATAACTATAAAGGGATACAAAACAAAACTATAATCAACAAAAACTCATGGAACTTGCTGTAATAAAAGAAGAAAAAAAAACACTTTGGTTGTTTTATGTTGTGTATAAGAAAATACTAAACTTTGGGATGGTAACAGTACCACCATCGATTACTTTCTTCCAACAGCATACTCCATATTGCACATAGTTACTTTTTATGTGTGTTAAAAAAAATTATATATATATATATATATATATATATATATATATATATATATATATATAATTTTTTAAAAAATTTTATATATATATATATATATATATATATATATATATATATATATATATATATATAATTTTTTAAAAAAATTATATATATATATATAAAAAAAATAAAAACATCGAATTTAAAGGTGTTTCCAAATTTTTGACTGGTACTATATATATATATATATATATATATATATATATATATATATATATATATATATATAGTACCAGTCAAAAGTTTGGAAACACCTTTAAATTCGATGTTTTTATTTTTTTTTACTACATTGTAAATTAATACTGAAGTCATCCAGACTATGCAGCAACATGTAAGGAGTCATTTAGTAAACTTTAAAATGTTAATCAAACCAAAATATGTTTTAGATTCTTCAAAGTAGGCACCTCATCTCATTATCTCTAGCCGCTTTATCCTGTTCTACAGGGTCGCAGGCAAGCTGGAGCCTATCCCAGCTGACTACGGGCGAAAGGCGGGGTACACCCTGGACAAGTCACCAGGTCATCACAGGGCTGACACATAGACACAGACAACCATTCACACTCACATTCACACCTACGGTCAATTTAGAGTCACCAGTTAACCTAACCTGCATGTCTTTGGACTGTGGGGGAAACCGGATCACCCGGAGGAAACCCACAGGGAGAACATGTAAACTCCACACAGAAAGGCCCTCACCGGCCACGGGGCTCGAACCCGGACCTTCTTGCTGTGAGGCGACAGCGCTAACCACTACACCACTGTGCCGCCCCAAAGTAGGCACCTTTTGCTTTGATTACAGCTTTGCACACTCTTAACATTCTCTCAATCAGCTTCATGAGGTAATCACTCGAAATGGTTTTCCAACAGTCTTGAAGGAGTTCCCAGAGGTGCTGAGCACTCGTCTGCTGCTTTGCCTTCACTCTGCGGTCCAACTCATCCCAAACTTATTTGGACTGACTGACCTTCATTTCTTAAAGTAATGATGGACTGTCGTTTTTCTTTACTTAGTTGAGTAGTTCTTGGCATAATATGGATTAGAGCAGTACTCAATTAGGGCCATTCACTGTATACCAACTCTACCTCTTCACAACACAACTGATGGTCTCAAACACATTAAGAGGTCAAGAAATTAACTCTTGACAAGGCACAGCTGTAAACTGAAAGCCATTCCAGGTGACTACTTCGTAAAGCTGACTGAGAAAATGCCAAGATGTGCAAAGCTGTCATCTAAGCAAAAGGTGCCTACTTTGAAGAATCTAAAATATAAAACATATTCTGGTTTGATTAACACTTTTTTGTTTACCAAATAATTCCATACCTATATATTTCTTCATAATGTCGATGACTTTAGTATTAATCTACAATTCAGAAAATTTTAAAATAATGAAAAACCACTGAATTAGAGGCGTTTCCAAACTTTTGACTGGTACTGTATGTATATATATATATATATATATATATTTATTTATTTATTATTTATTTGGTCATCACACCCCTCACAAAAGTATGCATGTTCAAGAATCCAGGACGGAAGCTCTTGCGGGAAAAACAGCTAAACACTTGCCAAGAAACCACCCAGAACCTGTCTGTAATAAGATTCAGTTACATTTTATGAGGAACTTTAAAATGGACTCCCATGAACATGCACATGAACATTAAAGTGATGCACAGAGTGCAGAATAAGTGCTTATTGTGGAGCGGATCTCTGTTTGGTCTGCATGTCTGTTTTATGAGTGTTTTCAGAGTGATGTCAGACGTTAATGGCAACGAGAACGGCGAGGGTGCCGGGCGTTTGCGTTTCCCTGGTGCTGACCTGTAACTGGATTCCTGCAACCTTTGCACGCCGGGCGGTTTTAAGGGTCTTTCCGGAACAGAGAGGGGCATTGTGGGGCGGCAGCTCATCGCTCGGGCTGAGCTCTTAAACATGAACAATGTGGTGTCTGTAGAGAAGGATTGTTAACGGCAGTGTAAACAAATTCATGGCTGTATTAACACCCGAGATTTGGGTGGTCGGACTACGCCATGTCGACCTTTACAGTGAGGTGAAGTGTGTTTTTGGAAAACTGATAGGACAGACAGAGAGAGAGAAAGAGACTGACTGACTGACAGCAGTAATTAGTGGTTAAATTTTAACTTCCTTGTTCAGTCGAGTGTAGTAATTTTGTTCAACAAGCTTAGCAATAATGACTGATGCTAATTGGTGGACCAAAAATACACCTGCTGATTGGTGGGATAATTGCAAGCTTGCCTCTTCAAGAAGTCCACAAAGTTTGCGAAGGTAACAGTTACGTAAAGGTAAAGTTATTCAGTCCACAGCCCTCAGGTGGTTGATGCAACTCTGCGAATGAATACCAGCAGACGTAGTGGCTGCGAACTTGCTCGTTTCGCTAGCCTGTTGCATTGATGTTACATAGATGATGCAAGAATTTTCTTTTCGTAAATAAGAAAAGTAACGTGGGTGGCACGGTGGTGTAGTGGTTAGCGCTGTTGCCTCACAGCAAGAAGGTCCGGGTTCGAGCCCCGTGGCTGGCGAGGGCCTTTCTGTGTGGAGTTTGCATGTTCTGCCTGTGTCCGCGTGGGTTTCCTCCGGGTGCTCCGGTTTCCCCCACAATCCAAAGACATGCAGGTTAGGTTAACTGGTGACTCTAAATTGACCGTAGGTGTGAGTGTAAATGGTTGTCTATGTGTGTTAGATTTAACCAGTATTGAAATGATTTAAAGCTGCATTAAGTGATCACTTGAGATAGTTTTAGTGTTAAGACTTTATGACTTTAATATTTTAGAGCTTTTTAAGATCCTTTATTATTTTAAACTATTACATATACTATAACAGTGATTCTAAACTATTCCTGTGTAACTTGACCAAGTTACTGTGTGACCTTCGTCCAGGGGAGAAGACACTTCTTTGCTAGAAGAAGAAACATGCCTTTGTTTAAAATTGTCGTTAAGAACATCCGCTGATATGAAATGTATACAGGACATTTTGCTCATGATTGATCCAAGGTTTCACTCACACACATACATATTGATGGAATTAAGATGTGTTTTGCTCAGTCCAAGGTTTACTGACCTACGTTATCATACCATCACACCATAGTCTAACATCCTACGACGCACACACATAGCATAGACACACCCACACACACCCACAGCTGCATATCCACACAGACACACACACACATATGCCGCTTTTCCACTACAAACGCGGCTGAGCCGTGCCGTGCCGAGTCGAGCTGAGTCGAGCTGAGCGGGGCTGTTGGAGTTGCATTTCGACTACAACCGCGCTGAACCGTGCTGGCTGGAAGTGGGTGGACACATTGGGTGGAGTTAGCGAAAGTGGGTGGACGTCATGTGATGCCGTTAAGCAGCGCAAACAGTGACATCAGTGACAGTGGCGGAACAAGTCAGAGCCGGGCCGGGGGCGGGGCAAATGACCGGGCCCTTTATTAAAGCTTATCATAACATCATTTTAGGCTACAAAATGTCTGCAACTGCGGTGTTTACCAATTTCAACACTACCGGGTGCAACTATGTTATTTAGTACATCAAGTCCTTCAAACGAACATGTAACTCAGAAACAAAAAACATTAGGATACTGTACATGGCTCATAATAAAACATCAATAGCCTATACTGCGCACATTATTTGAAGGGCATACGAATGAGCGCTCAGAGGTTGCAACGCTGACAGGAAGAGTCAGAAATAAAAGGAGGGCGGTGCAAACCTCACTGAATGCACTGTGTTTACCAATTTCAACACTACGGGGTGCAACTATGTTAGTTTGTACATTAAGTCCTTCAAACGAACATGTAACTCAGAAACAAAAAAAAACATTAGGCGACATACTGTACATGGCTCATAATAAAACATCAATAGCCTACTGCGCGCATTATTTGAAGGGCATACAACGAGCCTTGCGCTCCGCGAACTCGTGCACGATGCTCTGTATGTCACTGATTCAGTGATCTTTTAAGCGGTAGTCTCACGACCCGAATAGTAAACAATAAACATGGAGGACATGTAGTCGTTAGTGTTGCTGGTCTCGGTGCTGTGGCTTGTTGTCACCGACATCGCCAACAGATACTGGCAAGAGCGTATAGATGAGGCGAGGCGCATAAGGCTTCAGAAATTCTCGTAATTCATAATTATTCTTCTTCCGGGTTTGCGGTGTTTACAGATCCCAGCGCGCTCGCGGGGCGTGTGTGGGCATGTGAGGACACTCCTCCTCACCAATCAGTGCACAGGGGAGTGTCTGCTCACGCCCCCAACCTCAGTCGGCACGGTTTGGCTCGCTTCAGCCCCACTCCAAAACGGTGCGAGTTTTAGGGGCTAAGCAGGGCTGAAACGAGCTGAGTCGTGCTGGTTTTTGGTAGTCGAAACGCGAGCCGTGTCGGGCTGAAGTGAGCTGAAGCGGGCTGAAGTGAGCTGAAAAAGGGTAGTGGATAAGGGCCAATAGACAGATATCAAACAGTGATGTCACTTCATCCACAGATAACACACATATAAAATCTCCTGTATTCTCTCGTCTCATGGGGGACTTGTGAATAAAGATTGCGAACTCATGGGGTTCCTGTCTTTCTTTCGCGACTCACCCCCAGACGTCTGGGTGACACAGGGGGACTGATCTCGAGATGGTGAGGGCCAGAGGTGAAGAAACCTTTCAATGTGTCAGCCCTGTGATGACCTGGCGACTTGTCCAGGGTGTACCCCGCCTTTCGTCCGTAGTCAGCTGGGATAGGCTCCAGCGACCCTGGAGAACAGGATAAAGCGGCTAGAGATAATGAGATGAGATTGCCTTAAAATCAAATTTGTATCTGAGAAAGTATTGCCTAATGGGACAGCCACCTCGCTCAAATTACGCATGTTGAATTGCGTAAAGGAATTAGACATGTCTGCAGAATAAAAACAAACAAACAAAGAAACAAATAATGCCTGCAGAGCTGAATGTGGACAATTCATCTCACTGCCCAAAATTCCAACAATATGGACGTGATTTGACAGAAAATTGACCCATTCTTGCAATGCTAACAGCTGATCAAAGAACAAAGTGCCCTCACATACTTAACTCTCGAACACATACTTCCTCACACAAGCTCAAGTAAATTATAAAAGAACAAATTAGCCATGGTAGCTAGTTGTCCAAAGGCGACCGTCAATTTTTATACACTTAGTTTACATCTTGGTTTCATCTGGGCAGTTTGTCAGAAATGAGAAATGTCTAGATTACCATCTGTGAACACAAGCACACGTGCACAAAAAACAAAACAAAACAAAAAAACGGGATAGAAAATGAGGACCGAAGAAGCAGATTATGTTTATTTTCTTTGCTGTCAGCTGTGATATCTGGTAACATTAAAGCTATAGTAGGTAATTTTGGAGAAACCAGCAAAAGCAAGCTAGGTTTTGAAAGTATTAAACCAAAAAAATCCCCCCCCCTCACTTCAGTGCTCCCTCCAAAGCCCCTCCTCCAACACACCTGAACGTGCACCGCCTGACTACTGCTGGAGGACGAGTCCACGAGAGAGAGCATTGGGGGGAAGAGCGGAGGGCTTCACTGTCGTATCCACTGACCTCATGTCTCATTCACATGTAAAGAAACATCTCAATTATCATAATGAATGTAAACAGTGAACATGGCTATTGTTAGTTCTCACAGCTGTCGACTAGCTCGCTAGCTTTAGCAACACGTCTGCAATTTATCTGCCTGGCCTTGTGGAAGACTCCAGTCAGACCGACTGAAATGATCGGGCATGGTTTTGACAGCTGTGCGACTGACACACAGGATGGATTTTTTTCTTTTTGATTTATTCGCTGCTGTCAGGATTAAAAGAGAATTTCAAGAAATATACAAAAAAATGCTCCTAAGAAATGATGACCCTGCCTTTAACGCAAGAAAAAAATTTCACTATGATGATATATGAACGAAAAGATGTCAAGCCCTGAAATTAAAAAAAAAAGAAAAAATGTGCAGACTTGCTTTAATTTTACAGGAACTCTCTTTACTTGACATCCTATAAAATGGCACTTGATGTTGCACAGCTGATTATTTTACTTGATTTTTTTCCAGCAGGATCTGACCATTAATATTGAACACTTACTGTCACGCAGCCACATTTCATGGGCTGGTGTGGGCAATTCCTTCGTTATGTCATTCTCAATTAAGCAGATAAAAGGCCTGGAGTTGATTTGAGGTGTGGTGCTTGCATTTGGAAGATTTTGCTGTGAAGAAAACATGCAGTCAAAGGAGCTCTCCATGCAGGTGAAACAAGCCATCCTTAAGCTGCGAAAACAGAAAAAACCCATCCGAGAAATTGCTACAATATTAGGAGTGGCAAAATCTACAGTTTGGTACATCCTGAGAAAGAAAGAAAGAAAGAAAGAAAGCACTGGTGAACTCATCAATGCAAAAAGACCTGGACGTTCACAGAAGACAACAGTGGTGGATGATCGCAGAATAATTTCCATGGTGAAGAGAAACCCCTTCACAACAGCCAACCAAGTAAACAACACTCTCCAGGAGGTAGGCGTATCAATATCCAAATCTGCCATAAAGAGAAGACTGCATGAAAGTAAATACAGAGGGTTCACTGCATGGTGCAAGCCACTCATAAGCCTCAAGAATAAAAAGGCTAGATTGGACTTTGCTAAAAAAAACATCTAAAAAAGCCAGCACAGTTCTGGAAGAACATTCTTTGGACAGATGAAACCAAGATCAACCTCTACCAGAATGATGGAAAGAAAAAAGTATGGCGAAGGCGTGGTACAGCTCATGATCCAAAGCATACCACATCATCTGTAAAACACGGCGGAGGCAGTGTGATGGCTTGGGCATGCATGGCTGCCAGTGGCACTGGGTCACTAGTGTTTATTGATGATGTGACACAGGACAGAAGCAGCCGGATGAATTCTGAGGTATTCAGAGACATACTGTGTGCTCAAATCCAGCCAAATGCAGCCAAACTGATTGGTCGGCGTTTCATAATACAGATGGGCAATGACCCAAAACATAAAGCCAAAGCAACCCAGGAGTTTATTAAAGCAAAGAAGTGGAATATTCTTGAATGGCCAAGTCAGTCACCTGATCTCAACACAATTGAGCAGCATTTCACTTGTTAAAGACTAAACTTCAGACAGAAAGGCCCACAAACAAACAGCAACTGAAAACCGCTGCAGTAAAGGCCTGGCAGAGCATTAAAAAGGAGGAAACACAGCGTCTGGTGATGTCCATGAGTTCAAGACTTCAGGCAGTCATTGCCAACAAAAGGTTTTCAACCAAGTATTAGAAATGAGCATTTTATTTACAATTATTTAATTTGTCCAATTACTTTTGAGCCCCTGAAATGAAGGGATTGTGTTTAAAAAATGCTTTAGTTCCTCACATTTGTATGCAATCATTTTGTTCAACCCACTGAATTAAAGCTGAAAGTCTGAACTTCAACTGCATCTGAATTGTTTTGTTCAAAATCCATTGTGGTAATGTACAGAACCAAAATTAGAAAAATGTTGTCTCTGTCCAAATATTTATGGACCTAACTGTATGTTCTTTTCATACAATCAACTTTTTTTTTTTAAACTATTCTTTTTCTTTTTTCATTCTATCAGCTTTCTTTCTTTCTTTCTTTCTTTCTTTCTTTCTTTCTTTCTTTCTTTCTTTCTTTCAGTTGAGAATCAGGGCTGAAGTTGAGAATGGTGTGGAACTGAGACACACCACTGTTTTTGGTAAACTATTGGAATTACACTCAGGTTTCAAGTTTCAAGTTTCAAGTTTATTTATTTGTACAGCGCTTTTAACAATAAACATTGTCGCAAAGCAGCTTTACAGAATTTGAACGACTTAAAACATGAGCTAATTTTATCCCTAATCTATCTATCCCCAATGAGCAAGCCTGTGGCGACGGTGGCAAGGAAAAACTCCCTCAGACGACATGAGGAAGAAACCTCGAGAGGAACCAGACTCAAAAGGGAACCCATCCTCATTTGGGCAACAACAGACAGCCTGACTATAATATTAACAGTTTTAACAGGTATAACCCTCAACTGTCCTCATGGGGCCGTCCTTCACAGGAGTGGGGCGATAAAACTCCGACCAGACACAGGGCACCAGGATGGATCAAGCAGGTCCGAGGGGCAGAAGAGGCCAGCATCTCAATCCCAGGGTCAACATGTAACTCAGAGGGACAGATGGGGGGGGAGAGAAAGAAAACACGTTGTTAGGTATGCCCTAAAAATGACAAGTATTAAATCTGTGTGATAGGCTCACAGAGACGAGAGTCTTTACATCAGGCATGACGCACAATGGCATGTTAATATGGTAAAAAATATATCATGACCTGCTCTGGCTGGATGCTTGATTGGGTGATGGGAGCACACTCCTCAGCAATGATGAGATGCAGATGGGACCCTTAGGCCTGGCCAAGACAATTCAGTTACATTTCACCGGGTCTGGGACATGCGACAGAACGTCTGACGGCCGATTCCCTGCAGGCTACGATAGCCAGTCGAGGTCCCCACCGTCTCCACCAAAAGATTTCCTGTTGACTCCATGTAACTCAGAGGGACAGATTTGGGGTGGGGGGGGGGGGGGGGGGGGGGGAAGAGAAAGAAAACACAGGTGGTTAGGTATGCCCAATGTCACCTGAATAAGTAGGAACAGTATACATATTGCACCGAGTACAAGCAGGGACTCCGGCAACTAACTATGACAGCATAACTAAAAGGAGAGAGCCAGAAGGTAACACAGGCATGAGGGAGCCCCGGGACATAAAGCAGCCAGCCACTGCACCGTCAACAAACTCGAGTGAGCAAGCGAGTGGGGACTGACAGCATCCATACATCCCAGTTTACCAAAACACTCTATGTCTGAGGACCCTCCAGATCTACTCCTTTACCTCATAAACACCATTAACAAAAGGCTTGACTAAACAGATATGCTTTCAGCCTAGACTTAAATGCTGAGACTGTGTCTGATTCCCGAACATTACTTGGAAGGCTGTTCCATAACTGTGGGGCTTTGTAAGAAAAGGCTCTGCCCCCTGATGTAGCCTTCACTATACGAGGTACCAGCAGATAGCCTGCACCTTTTGATCTAAGTAGGCGTGGCGGGTCATAGAGGAGCAGAAGTTCACTCAGGTACTGTGGTGCGAGACCATTTAGTGCTTTAAAGGTCAATAGTAGTATTTTATAATCAATACGAAATTTGATTGGGAGCCAATGCAGTGTGGATAAGACAGGCGTGATGTGGTCATATTTTCTAGTTCTAGTAAGGACTCTTGCTGCGGCATTTTGAACTAACTGGAGCTTGTTTATGCACTTATTGGAACATCCAGACAGTAAGGCATTACAATAATCCAACCTGGAGGTAACGAAAGCATGGACTAGTTTTTCTGCATCATGCAATGACATTAAATTTCTTATCTTTGCAATATTTCTGAGATGAAAGAAAGCTATCCGGGTGATGTTATCAATGTGAGTTTCGAATGAAAGACTGGGGTCAATAATCACTCCGAGGTCTTTTACTGCTGCACGTGAAGAAACAGAAAGGCCATCCAGAGTTACTGTGTAATCAGAAAACTTACTTCTAGCTTTATGTGGTCCTAGCAGGTCTGTCGTTACACCTGGGGTCTGAAAACTGAGGTGCACAGGTTGGGTCTGAATTCCTCAACACTCTGCACGCGTAACCCAGCTCTGCATGCGGCCTTCAGTAACATCAGCCTGGACACGACACATGCCAGGATCAGAAGTCCGTCATTATTGCTTTGCTCTGATTCCTGACCCAACACACGGGAATGCCAATGAAGCTCACTGCACTGAATTAAAGAACAGATAACAGAGAGAGAGAGAGAGAGACTGCATATGTGAATGAATGTTTGCTTTTGAAAGTGTGTGTGTGTGCGCGTGTGTGTGTGGGGATCTGTCACTCACAGGCTCTGGTTTTTAGTCGGTCTCCAGAAAGGAAGCACTAGTTGAGTAGAGGATATGGCCAATCCCAGACTGTATTTATCGTGTGCGTGCGTGTGTGTGCCAGATCCACATGAAAAGTGCCCAGACTTTACTCACTCTAAGAAAAGCGGCCAAAAAAAAAATGGGTGTGTGTATGTTTCCATCAGCTACTGTTTTACTGAATAATCAAATAAAACATGATGCAGTGATGTCATCAAAACTGTGCCAGCCAATCACAGTCATGTACAGAATGGAACACCTCATTATGACGTCATCGGTCATTTACTCTTTACTTCTTTACATCTTTTTAAAATCCACATCGACACTTTGAGCAGTGTGTGAGTGAGTGAGCAGTGAGTGTGAGCAGTGTGTGAGTGAGTGAGCAGTGAGTGTGAGCAGTGTGTGAGTGAGTGAGCAGTGTGTGAGTGAGCAGTGTGAGTGGGCAGTGTGTGAGTGAGTGAGCAGTGAGTGTGAGCAGTGTGTGAGTGAGTGAGCAGTGTGAGTGGGCAGTGTGTGAGTGAGTGAGCAGTGAGTGTGAGCAGTGTGTGAGTGAGTGAGCAGTGTGAGTGGGCAGTGTGTGAGTGAGTGAGCAGTGAGTGTGAGCAGTGTGTGAGTGAGCAGTGTGAGTGAGTGGGCAGTGAGTGTGTGAGTGAGTGAGTGAGTGGGCAGTGTGTGAGTGAGTGAGCAGTGAGTGTGTGAGCAGTGTGTGAGTGAGTGGGCAGTGAGTGTGTGAGCAGTGTGAGTGAGCAGTGAGTGAGTGAGTGGGCAGTGAGTGTGTGAGCAGTGTGTGAGTGAGTGGGCAGTGAGTGTGTGAGCAGTGTGTGAGTGAGTGGGCAGTGAGTGAGTGTGTGAGCAGTGTGAGTGAGCAGTGAGTGTGTGAGCAGTGTGTGAGTGAGTGGGCAGTGAGTGTGTGAGCAGTGTGAGTGAGCAGTGAGTGAGTGAGTGGGCAGTGAGTGTGTGAGCAGTGTGTGAGTGAGTGGGCAGTGAGTGAGTGTGTGAGCAGTGTGAGTGAGCAGTGAGTGAGTGAGTGGGCAGTGAGTGTGTGAGAAGTGTGTGAGTGAGTGGGCAGTGAGTGAGTGTGTGAGCAGTGAGTGTGTGAGCAGTGTGTGAGTGAGTGGGCAGTGTGTGAGTGAGTGGGCAGTGTGTGAATGTGTGAGCAGTGAGTGAGTGAGTGAGTGAGCAGTGAGTGTGTGAGCAGTGAGTGTGTGAGTGGGCAGTGTGTGTGAGCAGTGAGTGTGTGAGTGAACATTGTGTGTGGGCAGTGTGTGAGCAGTGTGTGTGTGAGTGAGCATTGTGTGTGGGCAGTGTGTGTGAGCAGTGTGTGTGTGTGTGTGTGTGTGAGTGAGCAGTGAGTGTGAGCAGTGTGTGAGTGAGTGGGCAGTGTGTGTGAGCAGTGAGTGTGTGAGTGAGCATTGTGTGTGGGCAGTGTGTGTGAGCAGTGAGTGTGTGAGTGAGCAGTGTGTGTGTGAGCAGTGTGTGAGTGAGTGGGCAGTGTGTGTGAGCAGTGTGAGTGAGTGGGCAGTGTGTGTGAGTGAGTGGGCAGTGTGTGTGAGCAGTGTGAGTGAGTGGGCAGTGTGTGAGTGAGTGGGCAGTGTGTGAGTGAGTGGGCAGTGTGTGTGAGCAGTGTGTGTGAGCAGTGTGAGTGAGTGGGCAGTGTGTGAGTGAGTGGGCAGTGTGTGTGAGCAGTGTGTGAGTGAGTGGGCAGTGTGTGTGAACAGTGTGAGTGAGTGGGCAGTGTGTGAGTGAGTGGGCAGTGTGTGTGAGCAGTGTGAGTGAGTGGGCAGTGTGTGAGTGAGTGGGCAGTGTGTGAGTGAGTGAGTGAGTGAGTGGGCAGTGTGTGAGTGAGTGGGCAGTGTGTGTGAGCAGTGTGTGAGTGAGTGGGCAGTGTGTGTGAACAGTGTGAGTGAGTGGGCAGTGTGTGAGTGAGTGGGCAGTGTGTGTGAGCAGTGTGAGTGAGTGGGCAGTGTGTGAGTGAGTGGGCAGTGTGTGTGAACAGTGTGAGTGAGTGGGCAGTGTGTGAGTGAGTGGGCAGTGTGTGTGAGCAGTGTGAGTGAGTGGGCAGTGTGTGAGTGAGTGGGCAGTGTGTGCGAGCAGTGCAGTAACATGAACGTGTGCTCGTTAGTGAATAGTGATTATGAAGCTTGTTGTGTGTGATGAGCCTCACAGAGTTTGAACACACCTTCACCTCCGTGTGCATTCTGTCCCGCTGTGCTTCAACTTCTCCACACTCCTCTCTTCTTCTTTCATCATTTCATCTCCCTCATTTATTTCTTCCTTTCCCCTCCACCTTCGACTTTTATTTTTCTCATTTTTTCTTTCATTTTTACACTTTTTGTTTTTCTTGTTTGCTTCTTTCTTTATTTTTGTTCTCATCTCATCTCATTATCTCTAGCCGCTTTGTCCTTCTACAGGGTCGCAGGCGAGCTGGAGCCTATCCCAGCTGACTACGGGCGAAAGGTGGGGTACACCCTGGACAAGTCGCCAGGTCATCACAGGGCTGACACATAGACACAGACAACCATTCACACTCACATTCACACCTACGGTCAATTTAGAGTCACCAGTTAACCTAACCTGCATGTCTTTGGACTGTGGGGGAAACCGGAGCACCCGGAGGAAACCCACGCAGACACGGGGAGAACATGCAAACTCCGCACAGAAAGGCCCTCGCCGGCCCCGGGGCTCGAACCCGGACCTTCTTTCTGTGAGGCGACAGCGCTAACCACTACACCACCGTGCCGCCCCTTTATTTTCCTTATTTTCTATTTTTTAAATTTTGATCATTCTTTTGCTTTTCTTTTTCATTCTTTCTTGCTTTCTTTCATTCTTTGTTACTTTAACTGTGTTCTTTTTTTCTTACTCTGTCAACTTTCATTTTTTCACTTTCTTTCTTTTTCACACAACTGTAATAGAACTGCAAGACGTCAGGTGATTGTGATATGATCATTTAATTTAATTGCTAATGGCCACTTCTTAACTTTCAAATCTCACTTTCCAAATGTGAAGAGCAGAGCGCATCTCTCTTTACATCTCTCTTTTATTCATCTTTGCAGAAAGTGAAGTAGATTAGCAGAGCCACTGAAACGCCAGCGTCTCCTTGAGCTAAGCTGCTCAAAACCAGGCCGTGGGTAAAACGAGCTCGCCACTGTTTCACTCTGATTCAGAGAGAGAGAGAGAGAGAGAGAGAATAAGTATAAGTGAGACTGACTGTGACAAATTGCACTGATTTATTCCTGCATAAAGTATCATTGCTCTGTATACTTAGTGAAAAAGTGTAGTGGCATACATTCCTCAGTGATTAGCCTCTGTATAAAGCTGTATGTGTGTTTTGCTGTCGGATGCTTAATTTTAAAAATAACAGCAAAAGGCTGGAGCTAAAATAATATTGCAGACACTACAGTGAAGTCCAAACCGTGAAGGCGTCCCCTTCACTATTCAAACATAAAGTTTACACACATCCCCTCACACCAACCCAAGCTCATTTAATAATTACCATCATTATTTTAGCTCTGTAGCCGTTTTCATACGTTTGACATTTTGTCTCAAACAGGAAGAATAAATAAACTCAAAAAAACAACATTTCCTACAGTTCGTGTTGATGTGAATGCACACTGCTTCATTTTACCAAGTTTTGCGACAGTTCCCTTTCGCATCGGCAAAAACGAAGCTGGCACAGGATACAAGTTGTTGTGTAACAGGAACGTCTCATCCATTATCCAAACAAAGCTTAAATTTAAAAGTACAGTCTGATATCCTCACAGTTTTTCAGCCTATCATCTAAAAGATGGGATTAGATATTTTTAAACCTCTTCCTACCTGTTCAATTAATTCTATGAAAGTTAGTGGTAAAATTTCCAGCAAGTGGAGCTACAAGTTCCTCACAAACTGGCAGCTCGGTGTATTTTCAGATGTCTTGCACGGGTAACATTTATAAAATATTATTTCTGTGACTTCTTTCACCTTGTTGGTTAGCTCAAATATGTTGGAGAAGGTTCATACCTTGCCTTGGAGTTCTACGGGTACGAGGTATAATTTGACCGCACCCTCAGCATCGTGGCAAAAAAAAGCATACTTTAATATTTGAAGTGATGAAAACGGTTTGGAAAAGTTTGTGTATCCCCATTGTGCTTACTCATCAGACTGACGGGAAACGTTCCTCAAAATTGAGTAAGTCTTGCACATGGTGCCCTTTTGGTCACATGGGTGCCAAGTATGCAAATGTGCTTTCATCAGAGACAAAAATGTTGGTCGGAGGATGCAGTGAACGTTTAAATGGAATAATGGAATATCACAGGCTTATGGGATATAACGAAGCTATGCAGTGGCATTTTAATAAACTTGTAAGAAGTTTATTTTACAGTATCGTGAGTATATACCGACTTTACTGTCATTCGGAAAGACTGGTATGCATTTTACAAGTTCAAATGATGATTCTTTACGAAAAATACTTGGGGTAAAAATGCAATACGATGCAATCATTACTCAAATTATAATTATTATTACATATTAATAAATACTCAAACAAAATGCACAGGGGTGGCACGGTGGTGTAGTGGTTAGCGCTGTTGCCTCACAGCAAGAAGGTCCGGGTTCGAGCCCCGTGGCCAGCGAGGGCCTTTCTGTGTGGAGTTTGCATGTTCTCCCCGTGTCCGCGTGGGTTTCCTCCGGGTGCTCCGGTTTCCCCCACAGTCCAAAGACATGCAGGTTAGGTTAACTGGTGACTCTAAATTGACCGTAGGTGTGAATGGTTGTCTGTGTCTATGTGTCAGCCCTGTGATGACCTGGCGACTTGTCCAGGGTGTACCCCGCCTTTCGCCCGTAGTCAGCTGGGATAGGCTCCAGCTTGCCTGCGACCCTGTAGAACAGGATAAAGCGGCTACAGATAATGAAATGAGATGAGACAAAATGCACATAAAAAAGGATTTTTTTTCTCAATTTCCTCTGACTTATATTTCACTGCAGACAGTGCGAACCCAATTATATTATGATATTTGATATTATTATTTATTTTTTTCACAGTCCAAATCCTGCGCTCTGATTGGCTGGCGAGCGGGTCCGTATCCTACGGTACGGACCCCAGTTATGGACCCCGGTTACGGACCTCTGGCGACTCGCTCGTTCACAACAACAACAAACATAGTAGAATTTTTTGTCAACATTTATCTTTTTTTTTTATAAGATTTATTTATAAGATTATCAAAAATCTTATAAATTTTTGCCAGCATTTCTCAGGAGAATAGCATTAATTTTACATCATGGATAGCGATAACGACAGTGTTCACAGCGAAAGCGAGTTTTATTCCCCTGAGAAAGAAGAAATAAAAGAAAACATTTCAGGAGAAAGCTAAAAACTGTAACTTGCTAACGCCGAGCAAAAACATGGCTGAATCCTGAATGACTCAGTTTTGTATAAATAGGGGACTACATAGGCGGCAAAATGTAGTTTTTTCCCTGCCATGGAAGTGCACTTGTATACCGAGGAGGAAGCCATTTGCATTACAGCCGTGAATGAGGATTCAAAATGGCGGCTTGGCTCGGCTCGGTTTTCCCTTTCGGGCGCTCTCGTTTTCTGTTAGAATTTGGTCAAGAAAAAAATAAATATATTATTTACCAGCTTAAGGTTGGTCCGTATGGTGAAATACCGTGACCTCTGCCTTGAATACTGACCTCGGCCCAGAGGGCCTCGCTCAGTACTTTCAAGACCTCGGTCACGGTATTTCACGATACAGACCTCCCAGCTGGTAAATGTATTTCATGTATTTTCTGGTCAACGTCATTTCATTTGTTTATATACATTCGTTCCTCCATTTCTGACCTGTAACACATTCCAAAAAACGTTGGGCAAATATAGGTCTAGAAATGAGGTGAAACAATGAAATACTGATGATTTGAAACAGGTGATATCAACAGGTGATTGCAATCACTACTGAGTACAAAATCAGTATCCAGGTAACACCTAGTTTTTGAGGAGCAAAGATGGGTCGAGGATCTCCGGTTTGTCAAGAAATGCACGAGCAAATTATTGAAAAGTTTAAAAACAGTGCGCCTCAAAGAAAGATATGAAGGGATTTGAATATTTTACTCTCTACGGTGCCCAATATCATGAAACGATTCGAGGAATCTGGTGGAATTTCGGTGTGCAAAGAGCAAGGGCACAAGCCTAAGCTGAACACCCGTGGTCTCCAGTCCCTCAGACAGCATTGCATCAAGAACCTTCATTCATCTATAGTTGATATAATCACATGAGCTCGGGATTACTTTGGTAAAACCTTTGTCAAGCTCTACAATATACAAATGTGAGTTAAAGCTTTTACTGTGCAAAAAGGAAGCCTTGTGTTAAGTGTCCAGAAGTGCTGTTGATTTCTCTGGACTCTGAGACATCTCGGATGGACCATCACACAATGGACATGTATATCGTGGTCAGACGAATCAGTATTTCACGTCTTTTATGGAAGAAATGGACGCTGTATGCTCAGGACCAAAGACGAAAAAGGACCATCCAGACAGTTACCAGCAACAAGTCCAAAAGCCAGGGTCTGTCATGGTATGGGGTTGTGTCAGTGCCCTTGGAAAAGGTAACTTACACTTCTGCGATGGAGCATTAATGCAGAAAAGTACATTGAGGTTTTGGAGCAACATATGCTGCCTTCAAGACGACCCCTTTTCCAGAGAGATTTCATCAAGATAATGCAAAACCACATTCTGCACACATTACAAAGGCATGGCTGTGGAAGAAGAGGGTGCCTGTCCTCTCTGTCCCCGATAGAGAACGTGTGGTGAATTTTGAAATGAAAAATATGACAACGAAGACCCCGTACTGTTGCACGCCGTAAGACCGGTTTGGAAGAAGAATGGGACAAAATAACATCTGAACCGCTTCATCACTTAGTGTTTTCAGTCCCTAAACATCTTTTCACTGTTCTGAGAAGGAATGGCAACATTATAAAAGGGGAAATGCTTTACTGTGACAACTTTTGTTGAAATGTCTTGCAAGAATCCAAACTGAAATGTAAAATTCACGAGTCGAAACATCAAATAATGCGCTGTGGTATTGTTTTGAGTGCAATACAGGTCAAAGATTATTTACAAATCGTCGTTTTCCGTTTTAATTTCAATTGCAAAATACCGTCCCCACTTTTTGATTGGCAAAAAAGTGTTTGACTATCAGCTTACAGTCATTGTTGTTTTAAACAGGCAACCATCTGCATCCTTGATCGCCTTACAGGAAAAGAGTATAAAGTGAACAAATGACACCGAGTGTAATTTATAGTGCTTAGACACGACAGCATATCGAATATATGTGACAGAGAAGGCAGACCGTGCTCGTTTACCCCGCTTTCATTCGTCTGTCTTCACCTCTCTCTCATCTGCTCTACTTGTCTTTGTGCAGTGTTAAGCGATAGAACATTCCTCCGTGTCCTAATGCTCCAACTGGATGACAGCCATTTCGAACGTCACTTCACCGCCTTTTACATTTGATACAGGCTCTTTGGCTGTGTTTATATTCGTTGGGTATCACAAGGCGCCCGTACACTGAGGCATCATTTATCAACCCTTATGAGTTTGGTTAAAAAGGAACTAATGAAGCCATGTAATTCTCTCCCACTGTCCCGTGAATGTGGTCCCATCAGTCTCTGTCTACACTCACCCACCCACCGACCCACCCACCCACCCACACCCCTCTCATCCAAGGCGTACTTGGTTTGCTGGCTGCTGGTTGTTATTAATGGTTTGTTAATGTTAACTCTTGCTTAGTGTTGGTTAGTTCGTGCTAGTTAAGGGAACCATAATCTAAAGTCTATATCCAAATGCTGTTAAACCCCACAGACAGTCAGCAGTTAAAATATCTTTTACGTCTAGACTGGAAACAAATTAAAGGAGGAAAAAAATGTTATGACAATGTCTTATTAAGGTGTTGGGCCTCCACAAGCTGGCAGAACAGATACAATACACCTTGACAGAGATTACAGAAGTCTGTGGAACTGTACTGGAGGGAAGAACAAGGTTCTTCCAAAAGATACCCCCTCAGTTGGAGTTTTGATGCTGATGGCAAATATGTTGCTTCAAATTTCCCATAGAGGTTCAATATACCTCTACTTGGAAGTAGGGCTGTTAAAATAACGTGTTAATTTCGATTAATTAATCACAGAAAAAAATAAGGCGTTAAAAAAAAATTTAACTGATTGATCGCATTCCGTAGTGACCTTTGATCCAGTGCCGTTCTGGCCACAAGTGACTGTAAAATGAAGGAGGCAGACGAGAACATGTTGCTTGGTCCAGTGAATGGAACATTTACATTAAAAAAAACCCCAGATGGAACTGTTGACATGAGCAATTTCTGCAAAAAGGAATTTTCGTGCCATAGAAGTTCGTCAAGTCTGAAATATCACCTCAACGCAAAGCATTTAGGAGCAAACCCGGAGGTACGAGCTAGCACACCCCTTGATGCTAACGCTAGCAGCCAGCCTTGTCAAGCCACACTCGACCAGGTGTTCAGACGCAAACTTAGCAAGTCTACCTGTGACCAATGAACTAACGCAATGCAATGGCCTGCAGATCAGTTTCGATGATCAAGGACAGGGGGTTAGCAGACGCTTTCCAGATAGCATCTTCTGACAACTAAAAAGCCGCCATCGAGAAACACAATTGCGTCCAAAATCTAACTGCTTTACAGCACAGAAAAGAGAACAAAAGATGTAGTGGCGAGAGCCAAATGTGTTGCGCTGACTGGGGATCATTGGACTTTCCACAATTACCTCGGTGTTACTGCACACGTCATTGAGAGTGACTGGAAACTTCAGTTATTTGCATTAACCATGCTAAATACTTTCACAGCAAAAATTGATGTCTCATTATCTCATTCTCATTATCTCTAGCCGCTTTATCCTTCTACAGGGTCGCAAGCAAGCTGGAGCCTATCCCAGCTGACTACGGGCGAAAGGCGGGGTACACCCTGGACAAGTCGCCAGGTCATCACAGAGCTGACACATAGACACAGACAACCATTCACACTCACATTCACACCTACGGTCAATTTAGAGTCACCAGTTAACCTAACCTGCATGTCTTTGGACTGTGGGGGAAACCGGAGCACCCGGAGGAAACCCACATGGACACGGGGAGAACATGCAAACTCCACACAGAAAGGCCCTCGTCGGCCACGGGGCTCAAACCCGGACCTTCTTGCTGTGAGGCGACAGTGCTAACCACTACACCACCGTGCGGAAGGAGAGATTGAAGTCATACTTTTCGAGATCCAATTAACCTGAAAATTACTGCATAATTTCAGTCATTTTACAGTTTGAGATGTTCATATTGATATTGTACTGTTATACTATGAGCATCAAGGGCCAACTGAAATCAACATTCTTATCGTAAGACTAGATACATAATTTAGAATTATGATATAAGCCGAATTGTAGAGTTAAACACGATAATGTCAGCAAAGTTATGAAGTGCTTCAAAGTCATGTAATGTACAAGCGGTATGGTGGTGTAGTCGTTAGCACTGTCGCCTCACAGCAAGAAGGTTCTGGGTTCGAGCCCAGTGGCTGAAGGTGGCCTTTCTGTGTAGAGTTTGCATGTTCTCCCTGTGTCTGCGTTGGTTTCCTCCACAGTCCAAAGACATGCTGTTAGGTTAACATGGGGTGGCCTTGGGCTGAGGTGCCCTTGAACAAGGCACCCAACCCCCAGCTGCTCCCAGGGCATAGCTGCCCACTGCTCTTCATTTAGGTGGGTTAAATGAGGTTAAATTTCACCGTGTGTTTAAGTCTGTGCTTGAGTGTACGTGTGACAAATGAATGCTTCTTAGCTTAGCTTGGCTTGGTCTCCTCAGTTCCTAGATGTTTACGGACTGTTGAGGTGTTGCTGCAATCAAATTCAAAAATACCCTTTTTTTTTAAAAAAAATGGGACATTTTCTCATTTTAAACATTTGATTTATATACGATTGTGAAAAAATATGGGTTGATGAGATTTGCATTCTGTTCTTATTGACATTTTACACAGTGTCCCAACTTTTTTTGGAATTGGGGTTGTAAAATTGAGAGATTCAAATCATGAAAATAATTTACGAGTGTTGCAGAGGAGAGCCAAGGCTAAGAAAACTACAAATCAAATAAAATTAACTGAGGTTGAAATTTGATACCGTGGAATCGATTGGCGACCTGCCCAGAGTCTACTCTGCCTCTTGCCCGAAGTCAGCTGGCATTGGCTCCAGCTTCCTTCATGACCCTGATGGACAAGCTATATTGATAATGGAAGGATGAATTATCCATAACTGCTTATCCTGTGCAGGGTCACAGGCAAGCTGGAGCCTTTCCCAGCTGACTTTGGGTGAAAGGTGGGGTACACCATAGACAAGTCACCAGATCATCACAGGGCTGACACATAGAGACAAACAACCATTCACACTCACGGTCAATTTAGAGCCACCAGTTAACCTAACCTGCATGTCTTTGGACTGTGGGGGAAACTGGAGCACCCGGAGGAAACCCATGTGGACACGAGGAGAACATCCACACAGAAAGGCCCCTGTCAACCACTGGGCTCGAACCCAGAATCTTTTTGCTGTGAGGCGACAGTGCTAACCACTACACCACCATGCTGCCCTGGATGGATGAAGTTTGATAGTGAAATAATGAATAACATCTTTCTTCTGATTTTTGCGAGCAGGCCATCCGCATCAGCAACAGGACAGACACAGAGATACTCACATTGCGACAAAGATAATGCGAGCAGTCATCGAGAAATACAACCCCGATTCCAAAAAAGTTGGGACAAAGTACAAATTGTAAATAAAAACGGAATGCAATGACGTGGAAGTTTCAAAATTCCATATTTTATTCAGAATAGAACATAGATGACATATCAAATGTTTAAACTGAGAAAATGTATCATTTAAAGAGAAAAATTAGGTGATTTTAAATTTCATGACAACAACACATCTCAAAAAAGTTGGGACAAGGCCATGTTTACCACTGTGAGACATCCCCTTTTCTCTTTACCACAGTCTGTAAACGTCTGGGGACTGAGGAGACAAGTTGCTCAAGTTTAGGGATAGGAATGTTAACCCATTCTTGTCTAATGTAGGATTCTAGTTGCTCAACTGTCTTAGGTCTTTTTTGTCGTATCTTCCGTTTTATGATGCGCCAAATGTTTTCTATGGGTGAAAGATCTGGACTGCAGGCTGGCCAGTTCAGTACCCGGACCCTTCTTCTACGCAGCCATGATGCTGTAATTGATGCAGTATGTGGTTTGGCATTGTCATGTTGGAAAATGCAAGGTCTTCCCTGAAAGAGACGTCATTTGGATGGAAGCATATGTTGCTCTAGAACCTGGATATACCTTTCAGCATTGATGGTGTCTTTCCAGATGTGTAAGCTGCCCATGCCACACGCACTAATGCAACCCCATACCATCAGAGATGCAGGCTTCTGAACTGAGCGCTGATATCAACTTGGGTCGTCCTTCTCCTCTTTAGTCCGAATGACACGGCGTCCCTGATTTCCATAAAGAACTTCAAATTTTGATTCGTCTGACCACAGAACAGTTTTCCACTTTGCCACAGTCCATTTTAAATGAGCCTTGGCCCAGAGAAGACGTCTGTGCTTCTGGATCATGTTTAGATACGGCTTCTTCTTTGAACTATAGAGTTTTAGCTGGCAACGGTGGATGGCACGGTGAATTGTGTTCACAGATAATGTTCTCTGGAAATATTCATGAGCCCATTTTGTGATTTCCAATACAGAAGCATGCCTGTATGTGATGCAGTGCCGTCTAAGGGCCCGAAGATCACGGGCACCTAGTATGGTTTTCCGGCCTTGACCCTTACGCACAGGGATTCTTCCAGATTCTCTGAATCTTTTGATGATATTATGCACTGTAGATGATGATATGTTCAAATTCTTTGCAATTTTACACTGTCGAAGTCCTTTCTGATATTGCTCCACTATTTGTCAGCGCAGAATTAGGGGGATTGGTGATCCTCTTCCCATCTTTACTTCTGAGAGCCGCTGCCACTCCAAGATGCTCTTTTTATACCCAGTCATGTTAATGACCTATTGCCAATTGACCTAATGAGTTGCAATTTGGTCCTCCAGCTGTTCCTTTTTTGTACCTTTAACTTTTCCAGCCTCTTATTGCCCCTGTCCCAACTTTTTTGAGATGTGTTGCTGTCATGAAATTTCAAATGAGCCAATATTTGACATGAAATTTCAAAATGTCTCACTTTCGACATTTGATATGTTGTGTATGTTCTATTGTGAATACAATATCAGTTTTTGAGATTTGTAAATAATTGCATTCCGTTTTTATTTACAATTTGTACTTTGTCCCAACTTTTTTGGAATCGGGGTTGTAAACTGAATTCATCACAAAAACCTTTGCGTATGTCTGTAGATCCGACAGCTCTTTTTTTTTTTCTCTTTTTTCAGTTGTATGCCAAGGAACCATATGAAAACAGTGAGGCAAAAATCCAGTGCTACTTAATAGTAAGCAGTTCCTCCACTTTTTACCAACCAAAGAGACCACGGTCCCACCCTCTTGGTTTGTATTGGCTCACAAGACAGAGGCTCATGAATTCACAGGTCAACATAAAGTTGGCGCAAAGTGGACGTACCAGAAGCAAAGCCTGAAAAAAAAATCCTCGAGCTGAATAGTTGATGTTCGCACTGTTGCAGAGCGAAGGCTGGTGATGTGTTGTGGATGGAGAATCTGTCAGGATCCCATTTCTCCCATTCTTATGCTTTTAATGAATTCAAACTCATGTTAATTACCAGCTGGGGTATCAATATCACCTTGCCAAAACCTTTGTTTTCATGGTTATGTACCAACATTGGTATACAGTTAGTAGCATTGATTTAGAACTTTTTTTGAACTTTTTGGACTCTGTGTGTGTGTGTGTAAAGTTGTTGGTAGTTCAGTGTTGGTGGTAGTTCAGTGTGACAGGTGGGCAACATCCAGAGTCAGATTTCCCACAACCGTGTGTGTGTGTGTGTGTGTGTGTGTGTGAGAAGTACAGTAATGAACCACCTCACACACCTCTTTTTTCTGTACTCTCCACCTGCAAGATTCCCACCTGGGACGCTGCAAGAGGTGTGTATGTGCATGTCCGTGTGTGTGTGTAACGACAGCTCCGCTCAGTTGCACTTGATGGATGAGCTGACCTCAAAGCTGACATGACCCATACAATGAAACCTCTCACCACACCACACACACACACCTCTCTTTGTCTCCCCACACTCACTTATCGACACTTATCTACAGACCACATGTTTGGTGCTCATGCTACACCACACTGAGTGCTCGCGACCTGCTGCCTTGTTGATGTCATGGTTTTGGGTCCATAATCTATATCATGATCATCTTTAGCTTGATAGATATACGAAACATTATTGTATTGTTTTCCTTCACTCAGTGCCTTCTTATACATTTATATATTACTTTCCTTTTATATTCAGTTCAGGAAAGCCTGTATTTTTCAGTCCTCGCCTATATATAGTAGAAAATTGTCACAATTTCAGCATTGTTAAGGTTGTTCTCAGGCCGCCAAACAAATGATTTGCCATTGTATTTTATACTGGCTTTGGTGTGTGTGTTGTGCAATTTCCTTTTTCTGTGTGCAAGGTCAGAAAGTTATATTTTAGTCTCATGTGAATACAACACATTATTTTGTGGATTGTTCTCAGGAAGGGTTTCTGTTTTCCATCCTTTGCAAACGGCGGCAGTTCATCGTTGATTTTGACATTTTTGAAACAGCTACAAGAATCATTGAAGCTAGTGGGCTCTCAATAATTGTGCCACATTTTTAAGAGAAAATACTTTTTCTTAAAAAACAAAACAAAACAGGGCTTTACAAGCACGAGTTTTGCTGGAGGAAAATGAAGAAAAAGTACAACGTAGTTTCCCAAAATGATTAGTAAGTCGAAACGTGTAGCCATTGCGTATAATGTTTATTGTATGCTACCATTTTTGCTCATGCTATTGTTGATATCTTGTATGTTAAAGGATTCAGTTACATAGTGATTTGATAAAAGGCAAACTTGGTCATTTGAGTCTTCACGAAAATATCCACGGACATCTCTTCAGGATAAGAACGCTTCATGTTCTAGTGCAGCTCTTTAAGGGACGCTTTCTTGTGCTTACGTTTGGGTGTAACCTACCTTTTACCAGTAATCTACCTGGTACAACTTGACTTGGATCAAGATAGGATTACAGCTATTTTTCGTACATGGCGCCCAACGTGAGGCTTGCGGCGAGCATGACTTTAAAGTTCACCTAGTCTTAGAAGTTGTGCACTCGAGTGCTCGTGATTTGCGCATAACTTGGATTAGAGTGAGGGAGAGTTGCGCAGCTGTCAGCCTCACTCTCTCGTCCCGACCTAACTGGGTCCAGGGGCAAGATGGAACCAGGACAGCTGGAGCTAGGTCAGGATACAGTGGATGGCCAACAGTGTTCTATGTGTTGCACTGTGCCCTGACTGCGCTCCACAAACACGTTGCTGGGTCCGCCTTCCTGCCCGTTGAACCACCAGATGTTGGTCTCCTCCGTGCAGTCTGCCGAGTCCAGTCTTCGGTCGTAACCCTGACCAGGGGGAGTGAGGGGTTGCGAGTGCTTACCCAAGGCACCACTCCGGGCTAGACCCCGAAGCCGTTTGTTTTCAGGATAATGGCTGGCTGATGAAATTATTGGCTGGCTAGCTGACTCAGCCAAAACCTTAATGGCTGCTGCAGCCACCAAAATGTTTATGGCTACAAATGGCTGATACTGGACGTCACTGTGTGGCATATATCCGGGCGAACGGATCAAACAAATGGGGGGAATAAATAGCAAATTACCACAGGTCCCCTGGTCTCTTACTTCATTGTAAATATAAATCTAGCAAGATTGTAGTTCAATGCTAATAATAAGCTAATCTGGATTGTTCGAGGAAGGCATCTAGCTATCTACTCTCACTAGTAATGACCAGTGAAGGACTGGCAGCTATCTTACTATGATGAAAGTAGAGTGGTGGAGTACTTTTTTTTTATCAATCTCGAAGTATGTGAAACAAACAAACAAACAAAAAAAAATACCTTTACACTTTCCCTCAGCAGCGGCAAAGAATGCAGCCATCTCGTCGATATTGGAGTCGATTGATGCTCTGGGTGGGTTCCCCAGTGTATCGTGGTAACGGTGTGAGGGGCGGGAAGCCAGACAGGTAGTCACAACGGCAAGCTTGTGGTGGCTCTCTGTGCTGTGATATCAGTTCTAAATCTCTACAGTGTATGCCTATACGTCTCTATTGTGTTACTACTAGTGTGTACAGTTGATCATGTTTGTGTCACTTTTCTTGTAGCTCATAATGTGGATAAACCCATTATTTGATGTACACAATTCTTAGTGGCTCAGCCAAATTTTATTAGATAGCGGCTCAAATTGGCTTACAAAATTATTGGCTGGCGGCGGCTCACATTCTAAATGGCGGTTTTAGCGGCGCCTGGCGGCGGCTTCGGGGTCTACTCCGGGCTAGTGGAAGGAAGGAGATGCCTTCCTACTCCAATGCATGGCGGTCAAGGACGGCACATGCTCACTGCCCTAAAGAGCTCGAGAGCAAATGAAACCTGCTCACAAGACATGGTGGGTTCTGATGAAGTTTCGTACCACTTGGTATAGATTAGTACCAAGTAATTCCATACATATATACCTCAGTGTGGTCGAATTCTTGGATCTGATTGGTCAGAAAGGATTGATTAACTTTCTCAAACAGCAGCTATGAAACTAGTTCCAGCTGTTAGGTTTATATTCACGCGCTTGTTGTACTATATTCAAGCAATATCACAATATATTTAATACAACAGCACAACCTTAAGTGCATTATTGCTTTTAAACAACAGTTCCACAGTATAAACAAGAAATTAAGATCGGGTGACATTTTGGACACAATATGTCCAAATGTTCTGTTTATTTCAGAGCTCGAAGAAGCTACGCTTACTTGTTTGAACATGGGCTAGCTGCCTAGCTAGCTCACATTGATTTATACATTCCTCTCAAAGGTGCTTACGATGAAATCAGTGCACCTTCTTTCTTTTTCATCTTCATCTGACGAGCTTTTCCATTTCAAGTCAAAAGTTAGCCAACGCTATTGTAGTAACCGTTTCGAACTAGGAAGTGGAATTTTACGAGAGCAGCAATACACATATACCCCTTTTGAACCAAAAGGGAATGGGTTCTTGAACCGGTTCAGCTCAAGATTCTTTGAACCTTCGTGCCAGCTCGCAGACTGGCCGACGCTTTCACCACTTTTGAGTGGAAAGATTGTAATCAAGGATGTGTCCTGAACGGAGGGTGTTGCACAATTCACAACGTGAGTAAACAGTCGTAGCAAGATGGCAGTGCGCATTTGATTACCTGCAAGCTTTTGTTTTGTGATTGCAGACATTTGTTTTTGGTCCATTTTATTCTGAAGATGTATCCTTTTCCATTGCGTTCTCCGTTACTGCGCTCTGCTTCCTCGTCAAATTGTTGACACACCCACTGATGTCACAGTTTGTGCAGGAAAAACGAGCCATATTTTGGTTCCAGCTGGGAACCAACTTTTCAAGTTCCAAAAACATTATTTTTGGCCAAAATACTCTGAATGGTTCAAAATTTGATGTGCAAATCAGAACGGAACCTGTTCCCTGTTGGTCGAAAAGGGGTAGCAGTGAAATGTCCTATGTGTAAAATGTCAACATTCTTAGAACGCCGCTCAACCAATCGAATTAGTGAACTGGAACTAACTGTTGTATAATCTAATTAATATACTGTGAAAATTGTGACTTCACAGTGTATGGAAGATGCTCCCATAAAAGAACTTAAACGTGTGTCGTCATTAAAATCTGTGAGAAGGTGTTTCTTTAGGATTTTTAGAAGTCATCTCCACTGTCGGTGCTTTGTAACAGTCAACAGGGAATGGCATTCTTTGAAGTTTTCCACCCCAGGAAAGTCTTCAAGATGTATAGCTTGCAATTCCAGTCAGCAATCATTTATTTATTCATAAATTTTTGACACTGCTTATCCATAGTGGGTCACGGGCGAGTTTGAGTTAATCCCAGCTGACATTGGGCGAGAAGCAGGATACACCCTGGACAGGTTGCCAGTCTGTTGCTGGAAACATTTTACAACCCCAATTCCAAAAAAGTTGGGACGCTGTGTAAACTGAAAATAAAAACAAAATGTAATAATTTTCAAATCACGGAAACCCTATATTTCATGGAAAATAGCACAAAGACAACATATCAAATGTTGAAACTGAGAAATATTATCGTTTTTTAAAAAATATATGCTCATTTTGAATTTGATGTCAACAACACGTTTCAAAAAAGTTGGGATGGGGCATGTTTACCACTGTGTTGCATCACCTCTACTTTTAACAACACTCTGTACACGTTTGGGAACTGAGGAGACCAATTGCTGTAGTTTTGAAAGAGAAATCTTGTCCCATTCTTGCCTTATATACAATTTCAGTTGCTCAACAGTGCGGGGTCTCCTTTGTCGTATTTTATTCTTCATAATGAGCAAAATGTTTTGAATGTGAGACAGGTCTGGACTGCAGGCAGGCCAGTTTAGCACCCGGACTCTTTTGCTAAGCAGCCATGCAGTTTTAATATGTGCAGAAAGCAGTTTAGCATTGTCTTGCTGAAAGAAGGAAGGCCTTTCCTGAAAAAGATTTTGTCTGGATGGCAGCATATTGCTCTGAAACATGTATATATCATTCAGCATTAATGATGCCTTCCCAGATGTACAAACTACCCATTTCATGTGCAATAATGCACCCTCATACCATCACAGACGCTGGCTTTTGAACTGTGCACTAATAACAAGCCGGATGGTCCCTCTCCTCTGTAGCCTGGAGGACGTGGTGTCCATGATTTCAAAAAAGAATTTCTATTTTTGATTCGTCAGACTTCGGGACGATTTTGCACTTCTCCTCAGTCCATCGTGAAAGAGCTCGGGCCCAGAGAAGGTGGCGGTGTTTCTGGATATTGTTTATATCTGGTTTTAACTTGCATTTGTGGATGCAGTAATGACCTGTTTTGACAGAATATGGTTTTCTGAAGTGTTCCTGAGCCCATACAGTGATCTCTACTACAGACATGTGTCTGCTTTTAATGCAGTGTCCCCTGAGGGCCTGAAGATCACAGGCATCCAATGTTAGTTTTCAACCTTGCGTCTTGCATACAGAGATTTCTCCAGATTCTCTGAATCTTTTAATGATGTGATGTACCAGAGATGATGTGATCCCCAAATTCTTTGCAATTTTACACTGAGGAATGTTATTCTTAAATTGTTGCAGTTTGCCCACGCAGTCTTTCACAGAGCGGTGAACCAATCCCTATCTTTACTTCTGAGAGACTCCGCCTCTCTGAGATGCTCTTTTTATACCCAATCATCTTACTGACCTATTGCCAATTAACCAAATTAGTTTTTTCGCATTTCACAACTTTTTCAGTCTTTTGTTGCCCCGTCCCAACTTTTCTGAAACATGTTACTGACATCAAATTCAAAATGTGCATATATTTTTCAAAAAAAACAAGAAAAATTTCTCAGTTTCAACATTTGATATGTTGCCTTTGTACTATTTTCAATGAAATATAGGATTTCCATGATTTTGCAAATCTTCAGGTTGTGTTTTTATTAATGTTTTACACAGCATCCCAACTTTTTTTGGAATTGAGGTTGTATTTAAATCATCTTATCGTCCAAAAGAAGCTCATTTTGACCTGGAGATTCCTGATTGACACAGATCCTGTAAGCTTACTGTCTTGTCAATATAAACTCCAGCAGACAGTTGGATCAGTGTGAATTTCATTTATAGCTCAGTGTGAATGGAAATTGGCATTTCTGCTATTCCAGGCTTGCGTCATTTAAATGGCATCGTGCATTTGAAAAGTTAGCAGGTGGAGCTTTATTTTCTCTTTGGTTTGGGCATGTGCGTTTAAGTGCTAAATTAAAACCTCTTGCTTCTACGTTGAGCGTGAAAGTGCACACACATGCACACACGTGTTTGGGGTGTCGAGAAGTTGATTTAGTGCGTTTGGGGTGTTGGACAGAGAGAATGTAGTGTTTCTGTATCAGGATCCTGTAAAAAGTTTGTTTAGCTTTTGGACTGTATGTGGACGTGTCAGATTTATTTTTGACTTATGCACCAGAACAGGTGTTTCCTCACTGTACATATACAGTACTGTGCAAAAGTCTGAAGCACCCAATTTATTTTTTCAAACAAACTTTGTTATAGATTTCTATTTTATGACTTCAGTACATTATCGAGTCAGTACAAAAACATTTTCGAGTTCCAGACGTTCGTTTTCCAGCACAAAATGAAATGTTACAGGAAAAATGTTTTGTATCTGAGCAGCATATGACAAAAGAGAGCACTTTTCAGATTCAAAAAGAAAACATAATGAAGGCTCCTGGGTTTTGGTGCAAAATGAAGAAGTGAGTGTGACGGTCAAAGTGTCCAGAAGAACTGTGGCTGGTTCTGTAAGATGATCAATAAAACCTACAGCTCATTTCCTTATCAAACTGCACTCATTGTACCTGAGACTACTATTTTTTTTTAAAGCAAAGGTTCGTCTCGCACCAAATATTGACTTTGTTTCATTTATTATGGCTTAAAGAAGAAAGAAAGCACAACTTTATTCATCACACACTTGTGAAATTTCCTCTCTGCATTTAACCCATCTGAAGCAGTGAACACACACACACACCCAGAGCAGTGAGCAGCCATGCTAACAGCACCCGGGGAGCTAGGTGCCTCACTCAAGGGCACCTCAGTCCAAGGCCATCCCATATTAACCTAACCACATGTCTTTGGACTGTGGGGGAAACCAGAGCACCCAGAGGAAACCCACGCAGATACAGGGAGAACATGCAAACTCCACACAGAAAGGCCCTTGCCAGCCACTGGGTTCAAACCCAGAACCTTCTTGCTGTGAGGCGACCGTGCTAACCACTACACCACTGTGCCATCCACCATTACTGCTTACAGTATTTTTTTTTTAATGTTGAAACATTTTATTTCATTATTTTTTAAGCCGATTTTGGTCGACAGCATTTCTTGACATGGGTCTTAGACTTTTGCACAGTACTGTATATATGTGTGTGTGTCCTGCCAGTCACTGATTCTTTCCTTTTTACCCCAACACTTTTTCCATTTATCTTCACCATGTCTCTTTCTTTCTTCAACATTTTCTTTCTGTTATTCTTTTTACCTCTCTTTTCATTCACTCTCACCATCACTTTCTTTATTTTATGTTCTCTGTGTGTGTGTGTGTGTGTGTGTGTGTGTGTGTATACACTCTCTCTAAAGCGGTTAATGAGCTGACTGTAAAGTGCACATTATTAGGTCATTAGGAAAAGGAAACACTCGTGACCACACAAAGATGATTTAGTGTGTGTGTTCGAAACCACTTAAACCACCAATTCAGAGGCGTCTCTTTCCCTTTCTGGATCGTTCGTGTTTATTAACGCCAAGCTAACAATGTTATTTTAAATTCACGACCAATGATGAGGTCATTAGTCATTAAGAGTTAATGAGCAGTCTAGCACTAACGAGCGGCCAAAAATAATCATGTTTGCGGTGGTGTTAATTTAGTGCTAGGTGCCTTTAGGCTGGCATGATGTTTGAACAACGCGAAGTGTGTCTCTCTCTATTCGGGTACATACACACTTTTCCAGTTCTCCTGTACTGTATATTCAACATTGAAAGTGAACATTTTCGGATATTTCATGCATACAGGCGCTGCGTCTCAATTCACATACTTCCGTTAGTACGTTTCCATGTAGTACACTGTCTGCTTACTTGCATAGTGCGTGAATTTCCACAGAGTAGTCTTGTATCAAATTAAGCATGGAAAGTTGTGCACTTACCTGAAAGAACGATTGTAAGATTTGACCGTGAATGTCACATGACACGGCAGAAATACCTGGAAATCATGTCACTGTCAATGACGTGCCCTCTTCCGATTGGCTGAAAACACGGTGGTGGTCACGACACTTCCGTTACATCACCAAGATGGCGACCACTGAGGAAGAGAAGAGTGTAGCTTTTTAAACTCAACATTTTGACCATTTTGAGTACGTCATCCGGGTACTGCATAATGCCATATTTGTCACTGTAAACGCACTTACAGTATGCATTCAAAATAGCAAGTGTAAATTTGGAAGTGTGTGCATTGTGACTTGCTATTAGATAGACAAAGAACTAGATCAATTATTGTAATCGTAAATCATAGTAAATTTTAAATATAGCGGATTAATTATCTCATCTCATCTCATTATCTCTAGCCGCTTTATCCTGTTCTACAGGGTCGCAGGCAAGCTGGAGCCTATCCCAGCTGACTACGGGCGAAAGGCGAGGTACACCCTGGACAAGTCACCAGGTCATCACAGGGCTGACACATAGACACAGACAACCATTCACACTCACATTCACACCTACGGTCAATTTAGATTCACCAGTTAACCTAACCTGCATGTCTTTGGACTGTGGGGGAAACCGGAGCACCCGGAGGAAACCCACGCGGACACGGGGAGAACATGCAAACTCCACACAGAAAGGCCCTCGCCGGCCACGGGGCTCGAACCCAGACCTTCTTGCTGTGAGGCAACAGCGCTAACCACTACACCACCGTGCCACCAGATTAATTATAATTAATTCAACTTTATTATCGTGTAGTAAGAAGGATAAGTGCATAGAATAGTTTAACATAACATTAAATTGCATTTTGTTCATGGTGGAATTCTAGATTCTTCAACGTAGTTAGCATTTACTTCGATGACGCTTTGCGCACGATTGGCATTATCTTAACGTCATCACCTGGAATGCTTTTCAGTTAACAAGTGTGCTTCGTCAAAAGTTAATTTGTGCAATTTCTTGCCTTCTTAATGCGTTTGAGATCAAACAGTAAATATATGGTAACTAGCCCAATTCAACAATTGTATTAATACATCCTGTATTATGTCAAGAACCGCTCAACTAAGTAAACAGAAATGACAGCCATCATTACTTGAAGACATGAAGTGTCTTTTAATTCAGTGTAAATAAAGAAAAAACGATTGAATGAGAAAGTGTGTCCAAACTTTTCACTGGTACTCTATGTTGAGAAATATCTGCAAAACAGCTTATTTCCTATTATCACTGCCATTATAGCAGCTATAAACGGTCATTCCCTCACCAGCTGATCTTTTTACGTTCTCTTTCATGAAAGAAATGAGTCGAATCAGTTTATTTGGACAGCCCCTTCAACAACAGACATTGTCGCAAAGCAGCTTTACAGAAAATTAAAGACTTGCCTGTGGCGACGGTGGCAAGGAAAAACTCCCTCAGACAACATGAGGACGAAACCTCGAGAGGAACCAGACTCAAAAGGGAACCCATCCTCATTTGGGTGATAACAGATAGCGTGATTATAAATAACTCGCTTCGATAACTGTCCTTGATCGTCACAAAGTATAACTGTGTAAACAGGAAATTCATTATAGTTTTAACATGAAGTCTGTTTTGTTGAAGTTATAAACTGTTCATTGACGGAAACTTGAGTGCAAAACTCTTCATGACAACTGCAGTCCTCAAGTTAGCAAGTCAACTGTTGTCCTCAGCCATAAATGTATTACTGTAAGTGTCCAGAGCATCTTCCAAGTGCGACTTTGGACTGTCCATATGGGGCCGTCCTCTACAGGAGCGATGTGATGAGACTGCAGCGAGACGTAGGGCATCAGGATGGATCAGGCAGGTCCGAGGAGCAGAAGAGGTCAGCATCTTACTGGTGTCTCAGGATTGACATGTAACTCAGAGAGGAACAGACAGAGGGAAGAGATGAGGAAGGGGAAAGAAAGAGAGAGAGAGAGAGAGAGAGAGAAAACACAGGTTGTTAGGTATGCCCAATGTCACCTAAAGAGTAAGAACAGTATACATTTTGCACTGAGTGAAAGCAGGGACTCTGGCAAGACTAACTATGATAGCATAACTACAAGGGAGAGTCAGAAACTAACACAGACATGAGGGAGTCCTGGGACATAAAGCAGCCAGTGACTCCCTATCAACAAACCTGAGTGAACGAGTGAGAGTGAGGGTGTGGCAGCATCCATACATCCCAGTTTGCCAGAAAACTCTATGCCTGAGAATCCTCCAGATCTACTCCTTTACCGAATAAAAAAACTATTAACAAAAGGCTTGACGAAAAAGATACATTTTCAGCCTGGACTTCAACACTGAGACTGTGTCTGAGTCCCGAACACTACTTGCAAGGCTATTCCATAACTGGGGGGCTTTGTAAGAAAAGGCTCTGCCCCCTGACATTCGAAAGTGATCATAGCAGTTGTAGTCCTCAGCCATCAGAGCCAGTGGTGGCTGGTAGTCTTTCAAACAGGGGAGGCTGATCGGTTAGATATTTCCAGGTTTTAAAAGAAAAAAGAAAAAACACATCAATTTTGCCCATACTCTTGCCTCTGATCTGGCTGATTGTTGGCAGGGTCACAAACTGTGAAATAACAGGTTCTTTTGGCCCATTAGCCTACTGTCCAATATACATGATGTTGGGGGGGGTATATTTTAACATTTTATATTTTAAAATTGTGGCATGTTGTTTAAAAATTGATCATTATTGAAAGCAGCTCTTTGTCAGGAACCTCAGCAGTAACAGCAGAGTGTTCTGGAATAGGCACAAGCACTGACCTTGGGGAGCCAAACATAGAGCTGGGTGCCACACATTTCATTAAATGACACTTTCCCTATATTTTACTTATTTTGACTGAGAAGTGTTTTATTGACAATTTTGATAACCCTTCACTTTTAATCCAGATCTGTAGTGTGAAATGTTCTCGGCTGTGTTTTTGTTTAAAAATGTTTTCCAAATTGTAGCTGTGTTTAATTCATATCCAGAGAAATATATATCCCAATATAATATACTCAGCATAAACATTTTAAATAGATTCTATATTTTTGGTCCATCCATGACATATTACTAAAGTAGCCTATTTACTGTTGTTGATGTGGGTCACTTGCTGTTAGCCAATTCACTTTCTCGTACCAGGAGAGCTGAAAGGAACGAGTATTATTCCCTACCTTTTTCACCAAGTCAATTTGAGGCGTTGGTCTACCCTGCTCTTTAATTTTAATTTTTTCTTCGAAAGGAAGACTGGCAAATGGCTTCGCCAAAATTAAATCAGCAATGCTTGGCATCCATGCGCAGCTTTCTTGCTAGCTGACTAGCCCCCTCAAGTTCAAGCTCAGTCACTCAAATAAACAAAATTTCTGGAACTAAGATAGCAAACTTGACAACACTATATTTACACTTTATTTACAATGAAAATATATACAAACTAAAAAAGCTGGTAGAAACCGTATGTAATGAATGAAATCGAAATGTAAGCCGATCTCTTACAATACACCACAGCACTTGTGAATCCGCATGGGACTGAACTGAGATTCACCGCTGCCTGTATATATTTGAAACGAGCTGTCAATCAAAGAAAATATCTGGCTGCTTTCACCAATCACCAGTCTCCTCGCGGAAACTGCCATGTCCCTCCCACTGTGAGGCTCGGAGTCTGTAGGCGGGTATTTTCGCAGTATTTGTCCAATAACCGTCTTGCATTTTGAGATTGAAAAGCGCATAGCTCCCAAATGCCATTGAAGTCCACTGAGGCTGGGAGTCCGTGGGCGGGCATTTTCGCAGTATTTGTCCAATAACCCTCTTGCATTTTGAGATTGAAAAGCGCAGAGCTCCCAAATGCCATTGAAGTCCACTGAGGCTGGGCTGCATTGCGTTGTCACGAGGGGGAAAAACTCACACACACATTAGGCGAACTGGGGAAAGTTATAACGGAATGATTTCGCACTGTAGTTGGGTTGAGCACATATATTTCTATGATTCTGAATCTGAAATAGCAATGTTATAAGGTCGGCTATAACATAAGCCTAGCGCAATTCATCCTACACGATGTTCGTCATTTTTAGAGGAGGCTGAGCCTCCCTCGTTGTCTTAGAGCAATCGCCCGTGATCAGAGCAAAACTCTTAAGTGTCCAGAGCTGCCACTGAAGTCTGTCTTTTGACGACAGTTAAACCTGAAGGCTTACAAGGACACCTTGACCTCTGACTGTTACAAAGCACTGACACTGGAGACTCCTTCCACAATGCTAATTAATACAAGTTAATGAATACAAGTGTATTAAAGGAGAACTGAAGTCATTTTTAAACTTGGTTTTAGTAACCTTATATCGTGACTCGTATTGGCAACTAATTGCAATTAAATATTATACTTATCAGCCTATTCGGTTTTTAGCCATGTTGAATGTAGTTCATTTGGTCCACAGCAGGCGTAGCTTATCTGCGCGATCTTCACGAGACTTGTGCGAGACTTCGAAACGTGAAGTGTCAGCCAGGTGTCAGTGCCGCCATTTTGAAAACTGTTTTCCAAACGAAGTATTGCACAAAAACAAGTTTAAATGACGATTACTGCCTGCTTTTTTCAAACTTTCCTGATCGCTATGAAAACAAACAAAACTTCCGGCTTGATTACGTCAGCGTTCGAAAGAGGGCGCGCGCGTCTTTTGACAATGTGCGTCTTTTGACAATGTTGGCAGATGTCGGCCGCTTTGATTTCCGCTGTACGTTTTACTTCCGTCCTACGATGTCTCGCACAGGTCTCAACGCATCTCGTTTACGGCCATCGCTTTGACATACAGCATGGACTGATATGTTACACACTCATAACTTGCTGTAGCAGAATAGACAGAATAGAAATCAAAAATGCATTCCTGTATTTAATAAAATGAGATCAATAGAATTTTGAGAATTAAAAAAATTGCCTTCAGTTCTCCTTTCATATTAACCTCTGATTTCCATTGCAGCAAGAACTACTGGGAATGAATCAACACCTTCTGACCAGTCAGATTTGATTTGAGAATTCAACACTAATTTGAACCGGGATCAGATTTTTTAAAAACATTTCTTCACGGTTTTTCTGATGAAGAGTTTTGCACGCTCATCTTCACCCAGGAGGCTTTTCGTAAAATTCCTAAACCGGCCGAGCTCCTCCCGGCTTCTCTATTTCTGTCCAATTTTAAAAACCCGTTTTATATCTCTAAATTTGTCCGATGAACACACCACCACAAATTACTCTCCATTTTAATTTCAGAGTCACATTTCCATATGCGCATGCGGTTTTATAGCTGGCACTTACTGACCGATCATCTGTTTAAATAATTAACAACAGAAAGGAAAGAGAGAGAGAGAGAGAGAACTGCGAGAACTGAGAGAAGAGGTTTTCTCAGCCAGATACTAAACCTGATCCTCTTGACTGAGACAGTGACACAAAGACCAAGGGACACACACAGAAAGAGAGAGAAGTGTGAAGAACACAAAGGCCTCCCATCTGTCATTATCAGTTAAGTGGCCTGAGTAACTTCGCACTTTCAAATAAAACATTAATGCCTCATCATCACCAATTAACCCATTGCAATTCCAAGCTCTCACACACACACACACACACACACACGGATCAGTTTCAGTGTCAGAGAGGTGTTAGGAGCTCCCTTCGGAATTTCTCTCCTCCATGAGGTTGTTTATTTATTCATTGGTTACCCTTTCCATTCATTTTCTGGATGTGTGTTTGTGTGTGTGGGAGGAGGGCGGGGAGGGACAGATCAGCCTCACCTGTAAAAGTCAGCAGGCTCAGGTGTGTCCAGGAGAAACCGGAGCGCCTTTGTGCTCCTGTCAGCCGTTAATGCGCTTATAGACGAACGCTTGGCTGTGTTCCAGTTCATAGTGTTTGTTCGAGCTGTTCTTATTCAAGTAACAGTTCCTGAGAGTGTGTGGTTGAAAACATGATGTCATAAGGTCTTGTGGCGTGTTCGTACCTGGCTAATATTCTGCGAGCTAATAGGCTCTTGAGTGGTTAAATCAGCCATCAGACCAACACACACCAACACTAAATACATCAACCTTCTGCCTGTACACCACAGCTCAACTTAGACTTTATTTCATCATTGAATGTTATTTCTAAACTGCTTGCATGTTGACATGGTGGCTGCTTCGCTTGTGTTCGCTGCGGAATATGACATAGCTTGCATTAAAATTGGAGTATGTTATTAGAGTGAGTCCACGATCGGGGCGCCGAAGTGTCTTTCGCAACAACGTATTTGCAGATTTCGGATAAATAACTTCAAACCTTCACCAATAATATCGATAACACTGATAGGCATATCAGGTGAAAATTCAAATTCATTCCAACGTGCTTGAAACGGGTCTCACTGAATTCAGAACTGAATGCTAAAAAACATACTTTTTACAGAATTAAAATGTCCATTCTTGAGATATTACAAATCAAAGACTGGAAGAAAAAAAAAACGGCTTAATTTTGAGAAAACTGACGTAACATTACTGTCAGATAACGTGGTCCAAAATGGGCCTCATTCACGAATGAGATCAAATGTTTTCTTTTCTTCAAGGTAGACCGCCTTCCAGATTTTTCAAGTGTAGGTCATAAAAATAATTTTCCCTGACGCCCAATTATTTTTGTTTAGTGGACTGAAGGCTACTGAATTCGAATCACAGACTTCCAATTTTATTCGTTTTTTTCTCACAGAACAATTAATGAATTTATCTCCACGTGGCCCTAAATTCTCCGCTATTTTTTCCTGCTTCACCATGACCCAATACAAGATACTACATCATGCATGACGTGGTGGGCTTTCCCCGTTCGCGCAAGGTACTGTGGGATACAAATTTGAAACAGGAGACAAAAATGGAGTGTGCGAATGAAACGTCAAAGAGCGACTACAGTAACGGAAAGCGAGAAGAAAAGACATTATGTTATATACGAAGGAAAGGAAACGCAGGACCAAACTAATAAATATCGGCGCTCAGCGAGCACCTCGGTGCGATCAGCTGTTCGTTTAGCGACGGAATGATGGAACTGTCAGCGCACGGTCAAAGTAAACCTGTAGATGGCAGTAATGCAACACTATGGAAAAGAAGAAGGTAAACCTGCGCATGCGCACACGGACTTCCTCTGTCTGCTTGACTGCACAAAGTGAGCGATTTCATGCACATTATTTACTTTAATCCCCTCAAATTAAATAACTTCACAACCACAGAATGGCCTGTTGTTTTTTTTTGAGATATTACAGAAATAAACGTATATCAGGGCGGCACGGTGGTGTAGTGGTTAGCGCTGTCGCCTCACAGCAAGAAGGTCCTGGGTTCGAGTCCTGGGGCCGGCGAGGGCCTTTTTGTGTGGAGTTTGCATGTTCTCCCCGTGTCCGCGTGGGTTTCCTCCGGGTGCTCCGGTTTCCCCCACAGTCCAAAGACATGCCGGTTAGGTTAACTGGTGACTCTAAATTGACCGTAGGTGTGAATGTGAGTGTGAATGGTTGTCTGTGTCTATGTGTCAGCCCTGTGATGACCTGGCGACTTGTCCAGGGTGTACCCCGCCTTTCGCCCGTAGTCAGCTGGGATAGGCTCCAGCTTGCCTGCGACCCTGTAGAAGGATAAAGCGGCTAGAGATAATGAGATGAGATGAGATGAAACGTATATCACAAAATTTCACCGATTTTATGAAATCGAAAGGCAGTGTAGCTTTAATAACTTTTTATTTTTCAAGATATTTACATGGAAATTGGCAGGTATGTAAATGGTTGTAAGTTCAATGTAAACCTCTTCGCCTCAGTTTGCAGAATTTGAAAAGTAGCTCGTGTTGAGTCAGAGTCAGGGTTGCCATATTGAGATGATTTAGTCAATATCATCTTTTCTATGTGTTCTTGTCCCTTCTGTTTCTGAAATTGGTCTTGATGTTGGGAAGGCGGGCAATGATGCAAAATAAAAAATAATCAATAATTCCAATCAAATGCACGAAAACGAAAGTAACGAGGCTGATTTTAAAATGTAAAGGGTCGAAAGTACAGATATTTGTGTTAAAACATTGGGGTTATAAGGAACAACTTGGCAGAAAAACTTGTTCAGCAGTTCTTCAGTCCCAGCACCAAAACTCTGCTTAATTTAACCAGAAACCATCTCTTTGTATGTCTATAAAGAACAGTGAGAGAAAGATAGAAAGAAAGATGGTGTGATTCGTGAGTGAATGATGAGTGTATGTAAGGATTGCAATAAGTGTATAGTTTAAAGGGCTGATGACACGAACATGACTCTATGCAATTTCTTACATAAACTATACAACATGGCAAACATGTTAGATTTCTGTTATAATTACGTGAAAATAAGCTGTTGTTACGCGACTATCCAACTTTTAATTGCACAGCGCAAGAAAACTGGGTCCGTGGCTCGCGGCCATGCTGTGACGTCAGCGGAAGAACACGCTGCGGTTCACTGGCTGTTCTACTCTGGTTCTACTCAATGGAAATGGCGCATGAAAACGCCGGTGAACTCTCTAGTGCTAGCTCTTCCTCTTCTGGGAGTCTAGAATTGTGTTGATCTCTTCCGAATAGAATCTATGATAGCCTACCTTCTTTACCCTTTGCCTCTCGTTGCTAGGCGGCAGTTACATGAAAGCCGCAAGCTTTCACAAGCAAATACATGACTGATATCACGCCGACTTTATGATTACATTTATGATTATCATGTAGAATCTATAGCTCTACGTACCTTTATCTTATGTCGTTTCACAACACATGTTCTGACAGCAGGACTGTCTTTGGATCCGGCGTAGCTACTAGTAGACCCCCTCCGGAATACTGGCAGTGTTGCCAGATTGGGAGGTTTCCCGCCCAGTTGGGCGGTTTCAAGTGCATTTTGGTGGGTTTTGAACATATTTTGGGCTGGAAAACTTCAGCAGTATCTGGCAACAGATACTGCTGACGTTTTCCAGCTCAAAATATGTTCAAAACCCACCAAAATGCACTTGAAACCGCCCAACTGGGCGGGAAACCTCCCAATCTGGCAACACTGTGTAGGCACTGCTGATGATAGTAACACACGTTTGTGCTGAACTGCACACCCAAGAGATTCTTTTAAGCTGGGAAGGGTGTCAAAACAATCCAAATCGAAGTGTTCAGAGCACAGGACGGATGTTGGTGAGGGCTTCCACTTGTCACGAGTGCGCCTGACTTGCTTCACCCACTTCGCATGCAGCTCGGGATCTCTGGGAAACTTGAATAAACTTACCCCATCCTTGTGGGTTTTGGAGCAAAAGCCGGCAACACAATGAGAAGGCATAATAACTATATATATATATATATATATATATATATATATATATATATATATATATATATATAAAATGTATAATAATGTCTAATAAAAATACTAATAATGATAAACTGAACACCTGTCGCATCAACAACAAACTGGTAAGTTAGGAAGAAGGTTCTTTCGCTGATGTCATATAGCTCCTCCTCCTCCTTCGTCTCCTGGGTGCTGCAGCCCCGTCAAATTTGCCCAAATAGCCACATTTTTTTATCATAACTTGTAAAATAGGCGCCTTCGTGAATTAATATATGGATCATCAGGAATTACTTTTTATGTTATAAAACATCGCCAAAGATGTCAAAAACGTGTCATCAGCACTTTAAGGAAAGTAGCTGATTGGATTATAAGCACTATTCTAATGTCCCAAAGTCTCTAAGTGGCTCCATGGGAAAGTTTCACACTTTAATCTGAAATAGTTAAATTTTATTTAAAAACAACAACAAACTCAGCAGGACAATTCGCACGGAAATAATTCATAAAATGAGGTTTTGAATGCGGTGTTGTGATATTGTTCGTAGTGCTGTAATGATACCATAATCATTTAGAACAATGAGAGTGACTGTTGTTTTTGTTGTGGTTGTGTGTGTGTGTGTGTGTGCACGTGTGTGTAATTAAGTGTGGGGTGTATAAATATTTGATGGTGTAACTTGAGGTGGGATTTAGCTCCTAACACCAAATCCCATCATTGTTTTCCTCTCGAGCCCTTCAGACATGAGAAGACAGAGTTCTATCAAACATGCACTCGCGTGCAAGCGCACACACACACACACACGTTTGTCTCACTATCCTTGTGAGGACCTTCCATTGACATAATTACTATTGCAGTTAATGAATGCTGTGCCTGCACCTAACCTTAACCTCAGTCATGAAAAGGAAACGTTTTGGCTCTTTTATTGATTTATTTTTAAAAATTTTTGTTTATAAAGCACAACAGCAGCAATTTCCTTGTTGGGACCATCCAAATGTCCCCACAAAGTTGAAATTGTCAGATTTTACCATCCTTGTGGGGACACTCGGTCCTCAGTACTATAGATGACTTGCAACCACGTGATCAAAATGTGCGACGTCGTGACTGTCCGCCATGATGGTGGATTTCCAAAGCAGCTAGGATGGCAGCCGCTGAAAGTGTGTCCATAAACAATGCTGAATTTTCTCAATATTACCACGATTTGAACGGTCGAGTGGAGATTTGATACAAAGAGAAGATAGATATGTGTGGTTTTGACTCATTATTTTAGATTTTTCTGAGGATAAGACATTTCAACTGACCATCGAGTACCCAGATCAGTTTGGAAATCTTAAATTTATGGAAGTTTCGAAGTAATATTACTTTGTTTCAGTTAAAATTTGCTGACCTGGTGTTAATTTCTCAGCTTCAACCGTGGTGTCTTGGATGTCTTGGAACTCCATGGGCGAGCTGCCACATGCAGCTTCTGCAAATTCAGCTGTCTTCCTCTTCCTTTGAGCTCTTTGGTGTCGTTCGGCTGCCGAAGAATCAAGTCCAACCTTGGATGAAACGTAGCCCATGTTCTGAGTGGGTGCCCAGTCTGGATTGTTTCTATCGTATAATTTTGCTGGTACTCCTAGAAGCGAAATGGTAATACACGTGTTAAAATTCTAACAACGACTGAGTGAACCACGACAATGGAACACTCATTTTATCACAAGATTCTAGCAACACGAAATAAAATTCTTCCATGATATAATTGAGAAAACTTTTGAATCGCACCTGAGATAAAATGATTACTGCAAAAACAAGCTGTTTTGGTTTGAGCCTCTGTTAGATCAGCCCTGCCGATGTTGTTCAGCCGCGCTCGTCTCCTCTCTGTACTAAGCCTCAGAGTTTCCTCGCCCTCTTTCCGAATCACGGACGGAATTCTAAAAAATTGGAACATGCCATGGTCACGAGTACTGTTGTGACCACAACCATAGACAGCACAAAGAAATGGCATCGCTAAAAGAACGCTTAAAGCAGTGGAAAAACAAAGAGAGTTGCGCACGCCTGACTGTTTTGTATCGAATGTCGCTTGACCCTGCATTTGTATCTCCACCAACATGGCTGACCTCTGGGTTTCTATTTTGCTTTGATGTCACTTGTAAGTCAAGGATATAAACACACACACACACACACACACACACACACACACACACACACACGCAGCAGCAACAACATAGACTTTTATACTGCTGCGCACATCAAAGCAGTGAAAAAACATCTCCTTCACTTTCTTTCTCTCTTCTGTCATACTTTGCGTTATAGATTTAATTTAAAGTTGGTTAAATTTACTTGAAAGCAAAAACTGAAATCTCATTTCAAGAGACAAATATTCAGATCCCTTGGACCCTTTTACTACTTTGTAGAAGTACTTTGGCAGCAAATCCAATCACCTGGAACTTCCTGGCAGATCATCTCAAGCTCTCAGGGCAGTGGTTCAGGCTCTGGGTCACTGTTGGGCCCTTGAGCCAGGCCCTTAACCCTCTGTGCTCCAGGGGCACTGCATCACGGCTGACTCTGTGCTCTGACCTCAGCTTTCTAACAAGCTGGGATGTGCGAAGAAAAGGATTTCACTGTACCTCAATGTATATGTGACAAATAAAGGCGGTTTCTTCTTCTTCAAGCAGGTTGGATGGGGAGCATCTGTGAACTGCATCTTTAAGTTTCTCCACGGATGTTCTTTGGGCTTTGGCTGGGCCATTCAAGGGCACTCAGAGATTTGTCCCAAAGCCACACCAGTGTTGTCCTGGCTGTATGCTTTGTGTCATTGTTGTGCTGAACCTTCAGACCAGTCTGACATCATGTGCACGCTTGAGCAGGTTTTCTTCAAGGACCTCCCGGTATCTGGCTGCATTCAACTCTGAATTCTGAACAGTCTTCCTGTCCCTGCCACTGAGAAGCACCCAAAGCATGATGCTGCCATCACCATGCTTCATCTTTGGGATTCTATGAGCCATTTGACTAGCAGGACCTGGTTTTCACCAGAATTAGCACTTGGACTTCAGCCCAGAGCTCGTCAGACCAGAGAATCTTTAATTGCCTTTCATATGTCTTTTGCACAGGAGTGTAAAAAAACCCCATTAAGGACTGATTGATGGAGGATTTCTGAGATGGTTGTCCTTACAACAGGCTCTCCAAATTTCTGCAGAGGCTCCACTGGCATCTTCTGAGGCTCTGTTGTCCATTGGGTTCTTGATCACCTCCCCAACCAAGGCCCTTCTAGTCTGATGACAATATTTGACTGGACAGCCAGATCTGGGAAGTGTCTTGGTGGTTCTGAACTTCTTCAAGTTCACAATAATGGAGCCCCCTGTGCCTTTCTGAATCATGTCCAATCAAGTTTTGCCACAAGTAGACTCCAGTGAAGTTCGAGAGACATCACAGGATAATCAAAGTGAACATATACTCTGCATGTGTGTGTGTGTGTGTGTGTGTGTGTGTGTGTGTGTGTGTGTGTAAGAGAAGACAAGTAACAAAAGCAAGCCTGAAGCAAATGCAAAACACAGCAAAAGTAGAAACCTATATATGATGGGGGGAGGCATTGTAGTCGAGTCACTAAACCTCGAGTCCGAGTCCAGTCTCGAGTCCCCAGTGTTCAGGTCCGAGTCAAGTCCAAATCATGAAAGAAAATTTTGAGTCGAGTCTGAGAACGAGACTCAACCGCACCATTTGACGGTGGCTGTCGCTGCCTTTATGTGAAACCGTCTCTGCTACTGTGTTGGACTAACATTACTGCTCGACTGCCCCGTTTTAGTTAATAGGCTACAGATAAAAAGCTTGTTCCTTGCTCAGCAAACTCCTCCCACTATCAACAGGGCAAATAACATGAGAGAGGGTTAACACTAGCTAGTTCATCGGTCAGCAAGCAAGCCCTGCTATCAACAGAGCAATGAACATAGCGTGTCTCTTCCTTCTCTGGGTGGAGTTTTACCAAATAACGATTGAAGTTCGAGGTTGTCCCCGTCGTCTCCTTGATAGTTCTTCTACATATGGAACACACAGCAGTGCATTGTTCCCCCCACTGCATGAGAAGTCTGTATAAGCAAAGCGGACAATCCTGGGGCGTTCTCTCCAGGCATTTTAGCACCCTTAACGTTAGTTTGTTCCTGAACATGACGTATGAACAGGTGAGTGTGCATTCTCTTGCACGAAATTAGCATAAAAATTAATGTAGATATGTAAATCTTATGCCAAATTATTATGGCATGTTACAAAAAAATAAAGAAAAAAATCAGAGTCCTCATCTCCAGTTTACGAGTCCGAAGGCAGTTAATACACGAGTCCGAGTCCAAGTCTGAGTCAAGTCAAGAGTCTTTCAAATTAGGGCATGAGTCGGACTCGAGTACTACAAGCCTGGGGGGAGGGTAGTTAAGTAATGGTTGAATTGTAGTCAGCAGTTTTTACAGCTTAAAATATCAGTGCAGTCGTGCAATTCTAGTTCAAATAACAGGATAATACCACAAACACAAACACTAAAAGGGCCATGTTTTTGTGGTATTATTCTGTTATTACGGCTCCTTTGAACTCAACATTTGCACCTACCTGAGCAGTAATTTGTTAAACCAGCAATGTAAGTATAAAACATTCAAACCGTTTCATACAATATAATAATACTTTTTTTTACAGTATCATGCAGAACTGAAATATTAACTTGTACATTTGGATAGAAGCTCTGAGTAAAGGAGATGTTTTCAAAACTGACTTATCAATCGAACAGCTGCTGAGACTTTCCTCCAATTATATTGCCATTTAGTGTGGATTTCGCACCCAGTAACGCTTACACACATTAATATTCAGACCTAAATATAACTACGGACTTGAGCACTATGCAGAGAAGACCACAATTTAGTACCTTGTGTGCACAATGAACTGTCAGAGAACAATATCTGGCAACCTTGGACGTGTGAAGTACATGCAGGTCATTAGCATAAGTCTGGGCCTTCCATTTAGATAAAGGAGCTGAGTAACCCATTTCTGAATTTGTGTAAATTTCCCCTCGTAAATACTAATTTAAGGAACTGACTCTAAATACAGCTGACATTCCAGTCATAGTGTCTGTATACAGTCTTGACTTCATTGGTGTGTGTTGCTCACTCTTCATTACTCGGTGAAACCACACCCTGATTCTCTTTCCTGCCTATGCATGAATCACTTCCATAAACAATAGACATATGTATTAGGCTGGACTGTGGAGTCATGTCTGACCACACACACACACACACACACACACACACACACTCTTAATCTATGCCATTTCATCTGGAGTATCATCTCACAGGATGCACGATTCAACTCATCCTTCTCTCTCACTCCATTTATCTCTCTTCTTCTCTTTAATTCTCTCGACTATAATACGGTAATATCAGCTTTATCTAAACAGCTAGCTCGTGTGTGCGTGTGTGATGAGCTGTTTCTTAACTGATATAGAAGATGGTATTGGCAAGCCTTTAACATGACCTCATTTTGAAAGCACTGTTGTTGTTTTTTTCCTCCTATGAGCCAGGGTTAGATTCGTGTCAGAAGGTAAAGTCCTTCAAGCTTTGATATTTGAGTAAGATTTCCTCTGCATGGAGATGATATTAAGACTCAGTGAGTTGACAGAAACTTTGGTTAGGTAGCTAGATTTGGAAGCTAACAGAAGCCTGATCGTTTCAGAGTAAAATGGCCCGATCGACACTTCTGGCAAAAAGTCAAGGCTTTTTTGCGGTTCCAGTTGCTGGCCAACATCCAGAGAATTACTGCTAGTCAACTCACAGAGAGCTAATGTTCGTCAAAATATAGAGAACTAACACGAATCAACTTATAGAGAACTAACAGTAATCAACTTATAGATAACTAATGCTTGTCAACTTATTGAGAACTGACGCTAAATAACTCATCGAGAACAAACGCTAAGTAATTTAGAGAGAAGTAACACTAAATCAACTTAGAGAGAACTAACGCTAACTATTCGAGAGCACGAATACAATCAACTTATAGAGGACTAACGCTAATCAACTTAACAAAAAGTAACGATACTCAGCTTATCGAGAACGAATGTTACTCAACTTGGAGAGAACTCACACTAATCAACTTATTGAGAACTAACATGAAGTAACTTATCAAGAACTAACGCTTAGTAATTTAGAGAGAAGTAACGCGAAATCAACTTAGAGAGAACTAATGCGAAGTAACTTAGAGAGAACTAACGCTTAGTAACTTATCGAGAACTAACACTCAGTAACTTATTGAGAACTAACGCTCAGTAACTTATCAAGAACTAACACTAAGTAACTTATCGAGAACTAACGCTCAGTAACTTATCGAGAACTAACACAAAGTAACTTATCAAGAACTAATGCTAAGTAACTTATCGAGAACTAACGCTCAGTAAGTTATTGAGAACTAACACGAAGTAACTTATCAAGAACTAACGCTAAGTAACTTACCGAGAACTCATGCAAAGTAACTTACTGAGAACTCACGCAAAGTAACTTGGAGAGAAGTAACAATAAATCAACTTAGAGAGAATGAACATGAAGTAACTTAGAGAGAACTAATACAATCAATTTATAGAGCACTAACGCTAAGTAACTTATCAAGAACTAATGCTAAGTAACTTAGAGACAAGTAACACTAAATCAACTTGGAGAGAACGAACATGAAGTAACTGTGAAGGAATACAATCAACTTATAGAGAACTAACGCGAATCAATTTTTCGAGAACTAACGCTAAGTAACCTATCAACAACTAACACTAAGCAACTTATCGAGAACTAACACTAAGTAACTTATGGAGAACTAATGCTAAGTAACTTATCGAGAACTAACGCTAATTAACTTATAGAGAACTAACGCTAAGTAACTTGGAGAGAACTAACGCTAAGTAACTTAGAAGTAACACTAAATCAACTTATAGAGAACTAAAGCTCATCAACTTATTGAGGACTAACAATACTCAAGTTATGGAGTACGAACCCGAATCAAATTATTGAGAACAAACACTAAATCAACTTGGAGAAGTCACGCTAGTCAATTTAGAGAGAACTCGAGTCAACTTAGAGCCAATACTTAGTCAACATATAGAGCGCTAATGCGAGCTACTTTCAGCAAATACAAAGTTAAGCAAACTCTCAAAGACAAAATGAATCCTCAGAGGCTTTTTGAATGTTTAATGGATGTATAGTTTCTCAATAACTTCTGGGTGAAACCTCAAAAGGAAAACTCTCTGTGTTGTTGTTGTTATATGTACATTTGTAGTCCTTGGATGTTTAATGTCACACCATGGTCCTGTAGAAACTTTGTTTGGTTTAAACTGTATATGGTTGGTATGACAACAAGAACAAAAATCCTTGACCTTGACCTTCTGTATACGAGTTGATCCAGAGGGACGACTTTGAGAACCCTTTCGGCTACCAGATGCCAATTTGTTCAGCTTTCACATGGTCAATAAATGTCTCCTCACGGAAAATTTCACCTTATAAATGATTACAGACATTTTTAATCTGTTGATGTGGAGCATACTTGTCCTTGTGGAAGTTGTTACTATGGAAATGATAACGTTTCAGAATCATAAGGAAGTTTCTCATGCTGATGAACATTACCACATACTAGTTAAGGTGTAGATACAGAAATGCATGTAAAAGACACAGACACGTACACTACCGTTCAAAAGTTTGGGGTCACTTTGAAATGTCCTTATTTTTGAAAGAAAAGCACTGTTCTTTTCAATGAAGATCACTTTAAACTAATCAGAAATCCACTCTATACATTGCTAATGTGGTAAATGACTATTCTAGCTGCAAATGTCTGGTTTTTGGTGCAATATCTCCATAGGTGTATAGAGGCCCATTTCCAGCAACTCTCACTCCAGTGTTCTAATGGTACAATGTGTTTGCTCATTGCCTCAGAAGGCTAATGGATGATTAGAAAACCCTTGTACAATCATGTTAGCACAGCTGAAAACAGTTTAGCTCTTTAGAGAAGCTATAAAACTGACCTTCCTTTGAGCAGATTGAGTTTCTGGAGCATCACATTTGTGGGGTCGATTAAATGCTCAAAATGGCCAGAAAAATGTCTTGACTATATTTTCTATTCATTTTACAACTTATGGTGGTAAATAAAAAAAGTGTGACTTTTCATGGAAAACACAAAATTGTCTGGGTGACCCCAAACTTTTGAACGGTAGTGTATGTCTCTTTTGTAATGGATGGAAATGTCTTCCACCCCCCCACTCCTTTTTATTCTGTTGCCAAAGGAATCGATAGCTTTTTGAACTTGGAGGTGTGTGTGTGTGTATGTAGGCATGAACACCTGTGAGCTTAGCCCGTCACATATACACATATATACTGTTTCACTCTGTCACACACAGGAAAGTAAAGAGCTGGATAAGGGTCAGGGGTCAGCACAGAGGAGGTGTGTGTCAGGTGTTAAGTGGAGCAGACGGCTGAGTGTTAAACACTCTCACCTGCTGCTGGATGCACACACACACACACACACTTGGACACACTTGACGATTGAGCACAGTACACATTGTTTCTGAAGATGCTGTGAAGTGCACACACTGTGTACTCGTGTGTGTGTGTGTGTGTGTGTGTGTGTGTGTGTGTGTGTAGCAGTGGGATACAGTATGCTTTTAATACAGATGTGTTTGGAATTTGAGATCAGGCTTCACGCTTCATAAAGTCTGACCTCACACACACACACACACACACACACACAGTACAGCACAAATGATTTACTCTTCTACGTTCATAACTGCATCTTGTATCACTTACATACATGTAGGTAGTGAGACAGACAGAAAGACATACAGGTAAACGGAGAGATATCTAGACGGACAGAAGGACAAATATACACAATAGAAAGATAGATGGTTAAATCCAGATAACAGACTAATATACAGATGGACAGTTAGACAATCATGCACTGTACACACACAGATACAGTACACTCACAGAATATAACACTTCAGGGTGTGCAGTGTGAGGAAACTAGTCAATGATGGCAGCCTAACATGAAGCAGAGTTCCTGTTACTATCCCACAGTTGATTACTTTCCCATAACAGCATGTCCTGAAGTGTTTTTTTCCAGTGTTTCTCAACCACTGGGCTGCTACCCATTCATGGGCCTTGAAGCGCCACCTAGTGGACTGCAATTTTTTTTTTCAAGTTGAAGCTAATTTTTACTTGGAGTGGGTTGCGTCCGACGTCACATCCGCCTCATTAAGCTACGGTCACACTACAGCTCGCGATGCTTTGCCATGGATTATTGATGAAAATGATCCATTTTGGTGGCAATGTTTGATGATATACATGTGAGCTAAAAGTTATGGTCACGCAGCATGCGAACACTTGACTGTCATGCTTTTGCGCACTTGACCCTGGCACAGCTCGAGCAGCCGTGCGCGCTCACGGGGCACGCTGTACGTGCTCTTGGGACCCGGTCGTTATGGGAAACCTCTGATACTGATTTGAGCACAATCAGCACGCACAGATAGGGATGCTGTTTTCACAGAGGCTTTGCGAAGTATCATCATTATCACTGTCACGTTTGTTTCTTGCCATGTTTATAACACTGTTTAAATATTCTGCTTTGTGGTTCCGCTTTCTGTTTTGCTTTCATTTTTGTAAATATCACACCTGCTAACTAGAAAAGCACTCGGAGAGCGCAGACCTCCACCAAGAATCCTTTAAATAAAAAATTCCGGGATCCAGAAGGTGATCCGGATCACTGCCAAAATTTAATGGATTGTTACTTGTGCCCAGTCACACCTCTGGAAAAAAATTTCAGAACAATCCGTTCATAACTTTTTCTGTAATGTTGCTAACAGACAAACCAACCAACCAACAAACAAACAAACAAACGAACCAACGCTACCGAAAACATAACCTACTTGGCGGAGGTAATAAACACTCTTCCTGCAGTTCGATCCATCGACCGTGGTCTATCTTGAAGTGTCCTGATCCCCAGATCTTTAACCCAGCCATATATAAAAAGTTGTACACCTCCATGCTCTTCCAGGTAGTTTGAGATGTCAGGGAACTCAACGGATGGATAATTTTCCAACTCGTCTGAAAAATCCTTCTTTGTTAGCGCGTAAGGACATTTAATGGGTTCTATATCCACTTCTTTTGAGTCTACTTCTTGGTTTTAATCAGGGCTTTGAACCAGAATTTTTTTCCTATTGGTTCGTTCCGAACAGAAACGGAATTTTAACGTTTCCGGTTTTGGGTTCCACCATTAAATAGACGTTCCCGAACCGGTTAGAACAAAAAATTTTCGTTCCCGGAACGGTTAATTACGTTCCCTGTCAGCTGTTTAACAAATGGCTATAAAATTATGTCTCTGTCTCATCCAGCTTAAGCCAAATGTAGGCTAATTCTATTACAACCTTCATTAAATAAGACAAGAAATAATTCAAAACAATTATGATTTCAAATGTTGGCGATTTGGATTCTCAGTATGTCTTCCCATCTACACAAACAGAAAAAGTGCCAAAAATGAAAGATAATTCGTTTAGTGTGTTACCAAAGGCTAGTCAGGCCCTATAGAGGGCTACCGCATGACGTCACCGCGCCGCGAGATTTTGGTAGGTGCCATATTGGAAGACCAAGTACACATCTATGCAAGTACATACATACATAAAACAAACTACACCTGAAATGTAGCCAGGGCCGGTTCTGCCCTAATCTGGACCCGGGTGCAACATCGCGCAACCCCCCCCCCCCCAAAAAAAAACCACAGTCTAAATCAGGACAACCATCACATAACTATAACTATAAACATTTTATATCAACTATTTTAACTAAATGGGCTATAATAAATAAGCCTGCAGGCAGCCACGGCGGGCTGCCTCAGAAAAGTAACCATTCAATGACAACTGAAGGCCTGCAGCCACGGCGGGCTGCCTTAAAAAGTAACCATTTGTCCTACCTTAAAACTCGTTTTGCATTTTCTGCCTCCTTTGTATTTTCAACCCTCCGTTTATTTTCTTTCCTTTTCTGAAAACCCGATTTGTGTCCAGACATTTTGTTCTGCTACCAACGAACTAACTCGTCAGGTCTCGTCTCTCGAGCCCGCGATGATTCCCGTGGGAAGGGCAACAACTGATACATTTTTACAAACAGCCAATAGGGAGGTTGCAACGTTCAGGCTCTTCTTTGCTCAGACACTCAGTAATTCACTTATTATCACATGGAGACGTGATAGTAGTCCACCTTCCCGCTCTCTCCATTCAATCAGCGAACATCACACAGGAAGTGAACCCCAGCGGGTCATAGAAACTTGCGCAGGAGAAGAATGACTATTTAATTTGTAGGCTACAGAAACTTTGAGGAACGAAATAAAAACCGGTATTAACCGGTTACCATTATTTTTAATAAGCGTTTCTGTTCCGGAACATAAAAAATAATAAAGTTTCTGGTTTCGTTTCTGTTCCATGTGAAATAGAAAAAGTTCCCGGTTTTCGTTTTCGTTCCTTGAACCGGTTCAAAGCCCTGGTTTTAATACTTTGCTTGTTTGCTGAACACAAATAAGTTCTTGTATTCATGGACCAGACTCCACTTTTGGATCATTAATCCCTTTTGACTGAGAATGCCCTGCATGCATGGTTTGACTTCTGGCACAGCCATACAGTTTTAAATACAATACCTCCAATGAAGAACAGTTTGTTTTTATTGCATTTATTTAATTCCTGGGCTCCCATCTGGAACAGGGAGTGATGTCGGATCCCATTAATACACTTTCCAATAGATTTTTAGATTCTAATAGAATAGATAAGCCAAAATAATTGGGGATCTTTTTAAAGGTCCCCGACTCGTTACAAGTATGAAGAGGTGGGCCTCGAAGCAGAAAAGGTTGAGAACCTCTGTTTTATTCCTCGACAACAATTTACCAATGATTCTAATTTTTTTGTTCAACAACGGCAAAATAATTATCCAATTTCACAGCACTGTGTTAGCTCGAGAGAGAGAGAGAGAGAGACACGTGCTGATGATAGTAATTTACTCTAAACATATCAATCTATTAACAATTTAGTATTTTAGTGTTTATAGAGATGAAGCCTTGTGAATAAATATACAGACAGATTCCCTTCTAGAAGTTTCTCACGACAGTAAATAACGGATAAACCTAAAGCAACACTCTGGAATGAATAATAAACCATCCATCATCTCTGTGAGATACATGAATTGATAAAATACACCAGATGCTAGTGATTGTGTGTGTGTGTGTGTGTGTGTGTGTGTCGTGTGTGTGATGGGGCTCTTAAGTTCTTCAGAACAGGAAGTGTTGAACAGGGTTAATTACAGTCAATTACCTCAAACAGCTGCCTGTCAGTCTGCTCATCTGACAGAGGTCATGACACGCAGACGTGTGCGTGCGCACACACACACACACACACACACACACACACACACACACACTTAACGTTCCTTCTCTGTCTCTGTAGTGCCTGTCTGTTGAGAAAAGTGAGAGTCTAATCGTAGAGATTGATCGTTGGAGTAGTTTTTATTGTTAAACATTACACTGATTTTATACATTCAGGAAAAAAATATATAAATTGATTCTTTTTATCCATCCATTATCCATAACCACTTATTCTGTGCAGGGTCACGGGCAAGCTGGAGCCTATCCCAGCTGACTATTGGCGAGGGGCGGGGGACACCCTGGACAAATCGCCAGGTCATTGCAGGGCTGACACACAGAGACAAACAGCCATTCACACTCACATTCACACCTACGGTCAATTTAGGCTACATCCACACGACGACGGCAACGAGATATTTTTTTTTTTAAATATCGCGTCCACATGGGCAACGGATCAGTAAAATATCAGGTACATATGGCAACGCAACGCTTGCTGAAAACGATGCAATACACATGCCACACCTCTACGTGCGCTGTAAGACGGTCCCATCGGAGACACCAGAACAATAGAAGAAGTAGGACGCATGCGCATAAACCCCTTCTTCTGTAGCATCAGCCACATAAAGTTTTGATTATTAATCAGTAGCGTAAAATAGTATCTATTGTCTAAGACACTTATTTATATTTTATATTAAAACATCTATATAAATTAATACATAGAAAGCCTGACCAGGCGCTGAACGTTCTTCTGCCTTCACTTTAAGAGAAATTCAGGGCGAGCATGAGCCTAGGTTCTTCCCTGTCACTATCACACGCACACACCTTCTCACTCGCTATCCTATGGATATAGTCCCTTTAAATCACGTGCTCGTTTTTTGAATGGAGACGCGGAAAGAGGAATGAACGGGGGTAGATGGAAGCCGGTACGCCAACATTCTGATATCCTCCAGAATTCTTTAATGGTCCGGAATAAATTGAATGCTACACATTGATGGATTACTTTGTTATTCTACGCCCTTTTTGAGGAATGTATTGTTAGACTTAAACCAACATCTGAAGAGGTGAGATCGCTCCTTTTTTTCCCTATTTCTGCTGGCGGGATTGTTTTTGTTTTTGGAAAGCGCACGGGCGGTGCGCGGTTTTGGTTATACTGCTTCCGCAGTGTTTGGACTAAAGACTCTGCCCTAAGGGCTATTCTCTCACTCTCTCTCTCTCTCTCTCTCACTTTGCACCATTACACAATAAATATTCACAGTGAAAATATTTTGTAAGCGCGTTTCATGAACCAAGTTATAGGATTTGTTGACAACTCGCATCGAGTTCATTACACTTCTACCCAAGCACTCACAGTCATGTGGTTGTGACGTCATCGTAAACAAATCCGTTCTACTCATCCAGACGAATTCGCAATGGCGCCATTGCCAGATTTTTCCACTCTGGAACCCGTTCTCAAAAGATTTCGTTTTGGGGCGCCCAAAACGCCGGTGCCGTGTGGACGCCAGGCCGAAATGATAAACAATTTTATCAGATTCACCTGAATCCGTTGCCGTGTGGACAGGGCCTTAGAGTCACCAGTTAACCTAACCTGCATGTCTTTGGACTGTGAGCACCTGGACGAAACCCACGCAGACACAGGGAGAACATACAAACTCCACACAAAAAAAGCCTTCGTCGGCCGCTGCGCTCGAACCCGGAGCCTTCTTGCTGTGAGGTGACAGTGCTAACCACTACACCACCGTGCTGCCACATGATAAATAGTACAGTGTTATAACAAGAAAATTTTCTCATTATAACATGCTAAGTTTGTCGTGATAACACAAAAATATATTGTTAAAACCTGAAGAACATCTTGCTGTTATAACAATAACCTTTTCATGTTTTCACGTGACATTGATCTGTTTTTCTTTTTCTGGCATGCCAGCAAGAACGCTTCCATAGATCGCTTCCAGAGTGATAAACATAGATAAAAACGAGCTGTTCTGAAACTCAACTCAACAAATATAACCCCTTCTTTTGGTTTTCATCCCACTGCCAGTGGAAGGTGCAGAGGCAAAAGATGATTAAACTTGACTTAAACTTGATGGTTGTTTTTGAGGTTGTTTCAATGACGTGAGATACTTGTCATTTCTACTTAGTGCAAAGTAGGGGTGTATCAAAATGCCACGATATGTATCTGTATCTCTTCAGAGTTCCAAATATCATCCAGATTTAAATCCAGAATGGGTGTGGCTGAAGCTGATAGGGTTCTTATTTTTTATTATATCGGAATCATACCACTATCCCCCAGAAAATGCTGGAAATTAATGAACAAATCCATGAATATTCTATTGAACTACGACCCATATATAATGAAATCTTTGTTGGGTACTCTCCGATAACGGCTCTCCAGATATGCTCCAGATTCTTGCAGGAATTTAAAAAGATATCTCTGGAATCTTGGGGTTTTGGGGTAGTGGTGGTGTGTGAATTCTGGCTCTGTCAGTTCTCAATCTTCACTACAAGTGCATAATTGTTCTCAATCAATGTGTGCAAGACACACAGTCTGGTTTTTTTCATCCCTTTTGCACAGGTATTCTTTTCATTTGGACATGCATGTGATATTTACCTCCAAAGCAGTGAACGGATTTTGATGAAATTTGGAGAAAAGGTGGGCCATGCGCCAAGGAACAATTGATTAGATTTTGATGCAAATCCAGATATGTAAGTGGATCCAGGAATTTTTGCCTTTTCCCAACATAACTTAAAGAGTAGTGAACAGATTTGGATGGAATTTGGAGGAAAGTTGAGCCATGGGCCAAGGAACAATTGATTAGATTTTGATGCCAATCTGAATTTGTGGCTTGGCGGAGGTATGCACTCTACTGAGTGCCCTTCTAGTTTCTAATGAATTAAATTGGCTCCCAGAATATAAACAAACGAGGAGGTTAATTTAAGACCAGGCAGTTGCAAAGGATGCTAGAAATGTCTTGCTTCATGTTTAATGAATGTGGTCTTTCTTTGTCTCATATTATTGTCTCATTTCATGCTTCACATCTGACCACTTGCTCACAAATGGATATACAGTGGTGCTTGAAAGTTTGTGAAACCTTAAGAATTTTCTATATTTCTGCATAAATATGACCTAAAACATCATCAGATTTTCACACAAGTCCTAAAAGTAAATAAAGAGAACCCGGTTAAACAAATGAGACAAAAATATTATACTTGGCCATTTATTTATTGAGGAAAATGATCCAATATTACATACCTATGAGTGGCAAAAGTATGTGAACCTTTGCTTTCAGTATCTGGTGTGACCCCCTTGTGCAGCAATAACTGCAACTAAACGTTTCTGGTAACTGTCGATCAGTCCTGCACACCGGCTTGGAGGAATCTTAGCCCGTTCCTCCGTACAGAACAACTTCAACTCTGGGATGTTGGTGGGTTTCCTCACATGAACTGCTCGCTTCAGGTCCTTCCACAACATTTCGATTGGATTAAAGTCAGGACTTTGACTTGGCCATTCCAAAACATTAACTTTATTCTTCTTTAACCATTCTTTGGTAGAACGACTTGTGTGTTTAGGATCGTCATCTTTCTGCATGACTCACCTTCTTTTGAGATTCAGTTCATGGATAGATGTCCTGACATTTTCCTTTAGAATTCGCTGGTATAATTCAGAATAGCCTTCTGGCTTGTCCACGTGATCTTTAGCAAACTGCAGACGAGCAGCAATGTTCTTTTTGGAGAGCAGTGGCTTTCTCCTTGCAACCCTGCCATGCACACCATTGTTGTTCAGTGTTCTCCTGATGGTGGACTCATGAACATGAACATTAGCCAATGTGAGAGAGGCCTTCAGTTGCTTAGAAGTTACCCTGGGGTCTTTTGTGACCTTGCCGACTATTACACACCTTGCTCTTGGAGTGATCTTTGTTGGTCGACCACTTCTGGGGAGGGTAACAATTGTCTTGAATTTCCTCCATTTGTACATAATCTGTCTGACTGTGGATTGGTGGACTCCAAACTCTTTAGAGATGGTTTTGTAACCTTTTCCAGCCTGATGAGCATCAACAACACTTTTTCTGAGGTCCTCAGAAATCTCCTTTGTTCATGCCACGATACACTTCCACAAACGTGTGTTGTGAAGATCAGACTTTGATAGATCCCTGTTCTTTAAATAAAACAGGGTGCCCACTCACACCTGATCGTCATCCCATTGATTGAAAACACCTGACTCAAATTTAATCTTCAAATTAACTGCTAATCCTAGAGGTTCACATACTTTTGCCACTCACAGATATGTAATACTGGATCATTTTCCTCAATAAATAAATGACCAAGTAAAATATTTTTGTCTCGTTTGTTTAACTGGGTTCTCTTTATCTACTTTTAGGACTTGTGTGAAAATCTGATGTTTTAGGTCATATTTATGCAGAAATATAGAAAATTCTTAAGGGTTCACAAACTTTCAAGCACCACTGTATTTAACAAGTATTTGCCAAATGCAAGGTGAATATTTAAATAATATTGGCTGGCTTTGAGTGGTACACTACCGTTCAAAAGTTTGGGGTCACTTTGAAATGTCCTTATTTTTGAAAGAAAAGCACTGTTCTTTTCAATGAAGATCACTTTAAACTAATCAGAAATCCACTCTATACATTGCTAATGTGGTAAATGACTATTCTAGCTAAATTCTACTAAATGTCTGGTTTTTGGTGCAATATCTCCATAGGTGTATAGAGGCCCATTTCCAGCAACTCTCACTCCAGTGTTCTAATGGTACAATGTGTTTGCTCATTGCCTCAGAAGGCTAATGGATGATTAGAAAACCCTTGTACAATCATGTTAGCACAGCTGAAAACAGTTGAGCTCTTTAGAGAAGCTATAAAACTGACCTTCCTTTGAGCAGATTGAGTTTCTGGAGCATCACATTTGTGGGGTCGATTAAATGCTCAAAATGGCCAGAAAAATGTCTTGATTATATTTTCTATTCATTTTACAACTTATGGTGGTAAATAAAAGTGTGACTTTTCATGGAAAACACAAAATTGTCTGGGTGACCCCAAACTTTTGAATGGTAGTGTATATCAGATATATTCCATTCAGCATGATATTGAACGAGTCAAAGATGAGTAGCTGAAGGGAATATAACTGATATACCATGAAAAAAACATCCATTATTATTATTATTATTATTATTATTATTATTATTATTATTATTATTATACATTCGATGGAACAATTATAGATTTTATAAAAAGTTAAGAACAGGGGGGTAACTTACCAATACTGAATGTTGATTCTGATCGAATGTAATTCAACATTCTGTCAATCCACTGCACAAAGTCATAGTTCTCACAATAAAAATGGTACAGGTCCAAAAAGCCTGAACAGCAACCCAACTTACATACAAGCAATATACAGGTTGATAGTTCAAGTTCAGAGTTACTTTTGGTCGGAGTTAATTGTTCCATTGCAGTTGTTCAAAACAAAAGGGCTTTCCTGAGTAAAGTCCACAAGTGAAATCCTTTTGTAAAAGTCTCCGTCAGTTTTCCTCACCTCCAAGTAGAACTTTGACAATATTTCCGCTATTGCTCTCTTTTCCAGTTTTTCGATGTCCGTTGGTATGTTTTTCTCTTGTAAATATGTATGAAGAATATCCAGCGAAGTTTTGGGAGCCTTTCGGATGTTCAGCGCATCTTTCTCTTTCAATCGTCTGCTTTTAATGAAGGAAACCTCATGGCCATGTTTGTGTACAAACTGTCAGAGTCACTCACTATCGCGGAAGCTTTACATCTCCGATGTGTGTCTCTTCCAGTTTTTCGATATCCGTTGGTAGGTTTTTCTTTTGTAAATGTGCGTGAAGAATATATAATGAAGTTTTGGTAGTCTTTCAGGTGTTCAGCGTGTCTTTAGTTCATACATGTCAACCTTTGGTCAATCAAACCTGTATAACCAACCTCCAAAATCCGTATTTCCCTTATAAAATCCGTATAAGATACAAATTAAAATAATTTACCTAAAATTTGAATGATAATTAACACTGATATATCCAAGTTACTTTTTATTCAATATTAATAACAATAAACCTTCAGAATGAATACAAAGCTCCAATGTTCGACAAAAACACAAAGTGTCACTCTAATGTTCTGAATTGTACTCCATGACAGCTTTTTTAGCAGTCTGCACCAATACCTCACTAGGCTGCATGTCACAGCAAGTGTCTGTGTTGATCTTGCCGGAGTGCCCATTCAGAATCTTTTCAGTCGCTAGTGAAAGTCGCTCAGGTGGAAATACGCGTTTCAAACAAAATACTTCCCGGTTGGCGGGATTCTCGCAATGCGGTGTGCGCATGATCAAAAGTGGAATGAAGTCTTGCTACCACAAGATAACGCGTGATTTCATAAGACTTTTTACTGGCTGTCTGTGGTGTACAGTACATTTGTAAATGTTATGCGCTATTTTATCATCGTGGGAATTGATTATAGCTCTAAATAAATATTGAAGTTTTTTTAAAGAATCCGTATAACTTTATTTATACGCCCGTATACTACGTTTATTGAATCAAATCCGTATAAAATACGGACATTCCGTATAGGTTGACATGTATGTTAGTTTCATTTTTCAGTTTATTTATTTCGTGCTGAATCCGAGCACTGAATTAACCCCGTCTTGTCTCTCTCCCGGCCGACAAAGAAATGATTGTGCGCATGTGCAGCAGAAAAGTTTTGTCACTGGATCTTCGCATGAACTCTGAAGTGTGATGTTGTGCTGTCCTGACAACGTGCAATATTATAACAATATTGCACGCTCATTCTCCATTGGGGAGAGCGGCGTAATACATGGAGGATAAGCGATATGATAACAATATTGCATGTCATCAATAAACCCACTAGAAGGGAACAGAATGCATGTTTTTATTCCATGGAACAAGTGGCCCGTATGTATAATAATCCCCGATATTCACGGAGCCTGAGGTGTATAATTGTTTTTGTATTAATGCACAGGTGATTTGTTTAAAAATAAATAAATCATATTAAAAATAAAATAATTTATTTCAATTTTCAAAAAAGGCATGCACATGTAATAAGTGACACAAGTTTGTGCACACCTTTATCAGTGTGAGTCACATAAAATATATATTTTTTGAAACAGATAAAATAAATCACAATTCCACCTTACCTTTGAATAGTTTTAGACCAAACTTCATAGCATCTTAGTGCTTTTTGGAACAGCCTTTTCTTTCATCATTTATAATTCTCCCTCACTGACGGTGATAAAGCAATTGGCCACCATTTTGACGACTCGCTCGAGGTGACTATCGAGAAATAGTCTGAACCTCTCAACCAATCAGTGCACACAATTTTCGATCATCACCTGTGTATTTAGACGAATATACAGACAATTTTCTTTATTTAACAGTTATTCCATGAAAGCTAGACATACATGAGCTTATAGCTGATGAGCTGCGTAGCACGGAGTTGTCTATAAGCCATTTACGATGAGATTGAGTGGAATAACTGTTTTATTCTATCCACATTCCCTGGATTTTGAGAAACAGAGCATTTTTATTTTTTGCAAATTCGAGAAATAAAAACTTTATACAAAACGTCCATTTCTGCTTAGAATGTAAACAAACCGGCAAAATAAGAGTAGCAATTTGTAAAAAATGTTATAATAATAATTCTTGAAAAATAAAAAAAGATACGTTCTTCCCATCAGATACTTTTATTCCATATTTTGCTTTTTTTTAAATATACACTACCGTTCAAAAGTTTGGGGTCACTTTGAAATGTCCTTATTTTTGAAAGAAAAGCACTGTTCTTTTCAATGAAGATCACTTTAAACTAATCAGAAATACACTCTATACATTGCTAATGTGGTAAATGACTATTCTAGCTGCAAATGTGTGGTTTTTGGTGCAATATCTCCATAGGTGTATAGAGGCCCATTTCCAGCAACTCTCACTCCAGTGTTCTAATGGTACAATGTGTTTGCTCATTGGCTCAGAAGGCTAATGGATGATTAGAAAACCCTTGTACAATCATGTTAGCACAGCTGAAAACAGTTTAGCTCTTTAGGTGGGGTTTACATTAGACCATATCAGTGGATCATCAGATTAATGTTTTTAAAAACGATTCGCGTGCACACAGCAACGCCAATACACGATTCGCGTGCACACAGCAACGCCAATACACAGATACGCTAATCACATGACTAATTCGGCACGTAAGTTGAAATGTGTCAGTGCGGCTCATCGCTTCCTCCTCAGCGGCTGCGCTCCAAATCACTCCGCCCTGAACAGCGAGTGCCCTCTGGAGGGTGCGCACTCCGGCCCTGCGCAGCTCACAGAGCGCACGAGTGTAGTGCACGAGCAGTGATTCGGGACTGAGCCGCTGTGCGCAAGTCACTTACCACTTGCAAGTGGAAGGATGGCAAGCCTAAAGACAATCATAACTACACAATGGGCAGTATTTGCATCAGTATTTGCAGTATTTTCATACTTTTATACTCTTTAATGAAAGGTGATACAAGGCGGAAGTCCGCACCGTTTTTCAGCAGTCGCGTCACATGACCAACGCCAGCGAATCAGGAAGGTGGATGTCACAGTGACGTTGTCCAATGACGACGCCAGCTAGAGCTCAGCACAGCGTATCCGCGTATTCTCAATGTTTACACAGCACCGGATCAGACACGATCTGGATTGAATACGTGGACCCTGGCGGATTCCCGTTTCCCGGCGTTTCCAGGCGTTTTAATGTAAACGGACAGTGCATCCGCGAAGAAAACGAGACAGATATGGTCTAATGTAAACTTGGCCTTAGAGAAGCTATAAAACTGACCTTCCTTTGAGCAGATTGAGATTCTGGAGCATCACATTTGTGGGGTCGATTAAATGCTCAAAATGGCCAGAAAAATGTCTTGACTATGTTTTCTATTCATTTTACAACTTATGGTGGTAAATAAAAGTGTGACTTTTCATGGAAAACGCAAAATTGTCTGGGTGACCCCAAACTTTTGAACAGTAGTGTATACTTTTTGGGGTTTTGTTTTCAGGTAATTTTTATTTCATCTTCGTTTGGTTCAGCCACACACTCCGCCATTTTGTTTTTCTCTACTCACGGTATATGAGCTGATAGCCTAGTCGTAGAGTAGCCAATCAGAGTGCACGATTGCTCATATCTGGTGAATGCGGAAAGAATAAATATATAAATACCTCTTTCATGAGTTTTTTTTTTTTGTATCTCACAGGATCCTCGTTCCAATGTACAACACGAGTCTTAACCTGATGCTCTGTGAGTCTTTCTAAAAAATAAAATAAACACCAAGAAACAAAAAATTAATCGTACTTCTCCTCATAATATCTGCATTTTTATTTGTTTCAAAGGTATTATCTATTCATTCTGAGTAATGTATTTGTATTTAGTTACATCCCTAATTTTTTTATTTGAACACACACACAAGTGTTTTCCTGGGAAATACGACACTCGTATTTTTCATACGAGCTCCATCTGGGACATGGAGAACCAAAACCATGATGTAAATCTCTGCTTGTGAGGAAATCGATACTTTTTTTTTTTTGGATAAATTTGTCTCCTTTTGTTTGTGAATGTGTCGATATAATAAAAAAGAAAATCACACGTTGGCTTGAAGATATAAAGTTTATCTTCTCGTGTTGAAAAATTCACATTTTTCATATGAACTCCATCACGGATCTGAGTGACATATTTCCTGGTATTTCACTCTGATGACGTCACTCCCAGTGTTTTCCCACTGACTTGACGTGCATTGTCAAAATGGCGAGCCAGTTCAAAATTAAAATTCGTTTGATTAACTTGCATTTTTTGTGTGTGGATGCATTCATATAATATAAAGAACAATACATGTCGGCATGATGATCTGCCCATATAGTGAAAAGGATGTGGTGGAATGATAGTCTTTGTCCCTCTGCTGAATGTTTCTGCAAAAACCTGTGTGTGTATGTGTAAGTCTTGAATGAATAGTGCCCATGGTCGGGCGATTTAGAGTGTGTTGTGATCGTTTAGCAGAAGTGTGTGATCTTCAGACATGAAATCCTGACGGCTGCCAATGCTGACCTCAGGTTGAAGGGTCGCAACCTCTCTTAGCTCAGCTATTGGCAGGTGCTTGTGAGACATGATTACATTAAAGGAGCCGCACGTGAAGACACCACTTGCGCACACACATTGAGTGCACTGTGGAAAAATCAGAGCTGACAGACAGCTGGAATACCTCTCTCTCTCTCTCTCTCTCTCTCTCTCTCTCTCTCTCTCTCTCTCTCGCTGTGTTTTTCGATATTAGGGTAATTTCATATAATTGTTTGAAACGGGGCCACTTTTCCTAATTCTAATCTGTATCCTTGACAAAAGGGTCAACCAGATGGTGGAGAAAAGAGGGGGCCAGTGAGATGGAGAGGGACACTGAGAGAATGAGACAAGGTGCAAGACAGAGAAAGACAAGGAAAACCAGACAGACAAAGGAAAAAAGTCGAGAATATTAGTTTTATCCATATAGTGGTTTTGTATTTCACTTTATTCAGGCAGACTTTGGTGAGTTGAATTGGAGTCAAAGATATTGTTCTTGTCATCGTCCTGAAAGAACAGATTGTCAAAAAAAATTATCATCAAAACTGAACACAGATTTGTCCAGGTACAGCCAAACATAAATGGTCTTCCTGAATTTACTCTGAGTTTTCATGCCAATATACAACATCACCTAAAATTAATAAAGTTAATCATGAGCAAATATTTAGCATGAAATATAAATATATTTTCATATAAAATTCTGTATTTTTAAAAATATATTTTATATTGAAATTTGGAGCAAAAAAATCTCAAATGAAAATATATTTGGTTGCAAGTAGACAAAATGGCGGCTTCTCAGAAAGTATATTATCAATAATAATAATAATAATAATAATAATAATAATGAAACTGTGCTGTCTCTGAAGGGTGCCAGCAACAAGGTACTTTGACACACTGGTGTGTGTGTGTGTTTTCTGTTAACTCTAATGATGATTGGCTGGAGCTTTTCTGCACACACCAACACACTTGAGACTGAAATGTTCTTGGGGGGAAACCCCCCACACACAAATTTAAGTCTAAAAAAAGAAGGAATATTTTAAATAAATGACATAATTCAAAGTATTTACCTTATTCTGATTTATTTATTTCTTTAAATGTTTTTCGTTGAGAAATGACAAATAAATCTGGACATGCAGATCTTTGTTTATAATTATCAGAATTCACTTTGAACCTCAGTATGATTTAAGATAAGTTTTCAGAAAATATCATTCACACCAGGTTTTTTCAGAAGTTCTTGGCTTCTTAAATGTGCATCCATGGAGCCCTCTCTGATAGGTAAGAACTGTTTTGGAGGACTCTACAGAGAGACACACCTTCTAATTCAATGTTTTTTCTTTATTTTTATTTCTTTACTTTTACAAAGTCACTTCATGTCTTAAAGTAATGATGGATGTCCTTTCTCTTTACTTAGCTGAGCGGTTCTTGACGTAATATGGATTACTACAGTTGTGGAATAGGGCTATTTACTGTATTTTTATTATTTACTATTTCCTGTTTTATCTCGGAGGTATTAGGAAGGCAAGAAATTGCACTAATTAACTTTTGACGAGGCACCTGTTAATTGAAAAGCATTCCAGGTGACGATCTCATGAAGCTGGTTCAGATAATGCCAATACTGTGTAAAGCGTCACCACGGTAAACGCTGGCTACTTATATAGAAGAATATAAAATATGAAACATTTTTCAAAACATTTTTTTGTTTCCCACATCATTCCATATAGGTTCCATGTGTTATTTCATAGTTTTGATGTCTTCAGTCTTGTTCTACAATGTAGAAAATAGTCCAAATACAGAAAAACCTATGAATGAGTAGGGGTGTCCAAACTTTTGACTGATTCTGCAGATTCTATGTAATTAGATACATAAGTTAGGAATTGCTCTACTTTGTATGAGTAAGTATTGTGCAAGCTAAAAGATGTATCTATGTCCATTTCTACAACCCCAGTTCCAAAAAAGTTGGGACACTGTGTAAACTGTAAATAAAAACAAAATACGATAATTTGCAAATCATGAAAACCTGATATTTCATTGAAAAGAGTACAAAGACAACATGTCAAATGTTGAAACTGAGAAATTTTATTGTTTTTTGAAAAATATATCCTAATTTTGAATTTGATGTCAGCAACACGTTTCAGAAAAATTGGGACAGGGGCATGTTTACCACTGTGTTGCATCACCTCTACTTTTAACAACACTCTGTAAACGTTTGGGAACTGAGGAGCCCAATTGCTATAGTTTTGAAGGACAAATGTTGTCCCATTCTTGCCTGAAAGACAATTTCAGTTGCTCAACAGTTCGG